>NC_084975.1:30043674-30128674 GCF_963691925.1 Scomber scombrus | reverse complement strand
AAATAAACATATGAATAACTTGACCCAGCATAACATTTCTGTACCCATAAAAACTTTCTTCTCAATAAAACACCATATCAACTAGTTTGGCATGATCTTACATTATAACTTTTTATATTAAATAAAGGTAATGGAATACAATTGTTTTAAATATTTTAAATGTAGTAATTATTAGTAAGTACACTTAAATACACTGTATCTGGATACAATATTTAATATTTGTCATTATTTTGTGGTTACACCATTTGACATTTTCAGTCTTACTTTTAGTAAAACAAATGGTAAAACCAACAAACTATTTTTTAAGATAGTTTTTAATTGTTAATATTGCAAACCCTTATTTGTCAATGACTCATAAACTGAAAGCCATCTATAATAATTTTAACTATCCAGAGGAAAATGATGTTTGAAATGTTCATTTTCAAAAATATCCCATGTTTTTTAAACTTTGAATGTTACATATGGTTGAAAAATCCTCACAGTTTTGCAGACAAGTCCATAATTCAGTCTAGTTTAAGCTCTGTTTTGGTTTCCCACTAACTCATAAAGGACATTTCTGGCTCTTTAGTTGCTAATTACTTCACTATGTTCCACTATGTCTCAAAATAGAAAAAAAAGACCTGAAATACAGCTGTGAGTTGTCAGTATGAGTAACCCCTTTCACATTAAACATAATCATTTCGTCTATATATGTTTAACAAAGGAGGGTTAGAGAGAAACAGATGAGCTGGAGAACTTTGGTATCATGAGATGAGCAAAAAGACTCAGGAAGATATGCAGTGTATTCCCAAAGCAGCAGAATCACTGTAGCACTACCGGCAGATCACCAGCAAATCATCTGATCTAATGTTTCTCTTGGGTATCACAGTACTTCTAGTCATTCCTAAGTATATTCAAACATAAAGTTTACATTCTGGGTATAATTTGTGTGTTTTTTTTTTTTTTTTAAATGTGGCCACTCATGTTGTTGTTGTCAAAGGAAAGAAACATGGATAGGCCCTGTCATGTTAAGGCTTGATAAATCATGAGTAGAGTCCGCCGCTACGCCCGTAAGGCCTCAGGGTCCACATGCTCCATCCTCCACTCGTAACAGCCGTGTATATGTCTCACACCTTTTTCTTCCTTTACTTGTCCATAATCCCCTAATGGCTACACGCTGTTATTTCCCCTGAGGGGCCAGTGAGCCGCGCACCGCTACGAGAATGCATTAAATTCAAGAGTTGTTGACGCACGCTCAACGGAAAGCAATAACCTGTGCGGGGTCTTTCTTTCCCCCCCCCCCCTCCCTTTCCTTTCATTTTCTGAGGTCGAACAGAATTGCCTTTTAGTGCTAGTGTGATTATGTTCCGTTTAACATGGGAATTATGAGAATTACACACATAAGTGTAGTGTAGCATGCCTCGACAAGATTAAAAACAGCTGCACTGGGAGAGAGAAAGACACAAAGGACAAGAGGGAGGGGAGAGAAACACCCAGAGTGAAAAGATAGACATGCAGCTTTACAGTTTTAATAATATCTTAAATTGTTCAGGGTAAACTATATTTTTTTAAGGTTGCAACCATCGATTCTCTGTGTGCAAGACAATTGACGGTTGACTATTTGAAAAAGCTTAGAGGCAACATTTATTCTCTGAACATTTTGGCTCAAGTCTGTTGTTGGGTGCATATATTTTATACTAACAAGATGCTACCCTCCTTCCCCTGCCACCTGCTGCCACCTGCTAAACACCATTGGCATGTCAGACACTGTATTAAAGGAAATGAGCTATATTGTTTGTGTGTTAAACACTAAGGGCAGATTTCCAAGACAGAGAGTCTAGTCTAGTCCAAGATTTGTTTCTCACTGGATATTTTCACAGAATTGTGTCTTTACTTTAGGACAAGTTTTAATCTCTGTTGGAGAAACTGGACCTCCAAGGCCCACCCAGGAATTTGGCGATCCATAACCCCAATCTGTGGCTTGAACTTTGTGCTGTGTCATCAGTGAACATGAAAAAGGTGTAAACTGCCCTCCAGTTAGGGTTGCAAAATTCTGGGAATTTTCAAAGCTGGAAACTTTCCATGGCAATTAATGGGAATATATGGGAATTAATGGGAATATAACAGAATTAACAGAAATAAACTGGGAATTTACACAATTGCATGTTAGCCTATAACAGGGAACTTAAATGTAGTTAGAAAAAAAACATCTTGTATCATAATCTTGGTTAAAACAACCAGATTTAATGCGAATACAGTTGAATATCTCCCCAATTCCTCAAACACATGCACATAGCACATTACCTACTGCAAGGCCACACCCCCTACATGCACTGTGCATTCCTCCATCACATGCACACGTGATTTCTAAAAGGAAATATGTTTATTTTACTCAAAATGTTTTTTCAAATGAATCAGTCAAAATGTCATTTTCTATTGTAATAGTTTGCATGCATGTCTGCTTATGACAAAATGAAATGTGTATATTTATGTTAGTATACAGTTGATACAGTGTGTATAAATTACCACAAATGTCCAGTTAATTCCCATAAATTCCTATATATTTCCATAATTTTCATGGAAAGTTTCCCACTTGGAATATTTCCAAATTCCCCATTTTAACTTCCTAAGTAAAGTTTCTGGAAATTTACTGGAAATTTTACAAAAATGTCTCCAACCCTTTGCCACATCCAGTTACCGCCTAGTGATTCCCTGCCTGGAGGAAATGACCTAGTGTAAGCCTGCAGGGGGGGGTCAAAGAAAAAGATGTGTCAGCGAGAGAGGAATCTCTAAAAAGGCCTAAGCCACTTCCCCTCTGGGACGCCCCCCCCTTCAGCCTGGCGCTCAAAAGAGAGCAGCTAAATGAAATGGCTGGTGAAAACAGTCTGTAAGAGCCTCTCTCTGCTCTATCTGGTTTGGACTAACTTAATTATCAGAATCACACGACAAGCGTTTTCAAGCCGCCGGCATAAGACAGTTCATTAGAGACCCGCCACCGCTTTGTTACCCCGGCAACTCCCGGGGATCGATGTGTAATGCGCTTTTTGTTTATGGAGACAGAGGAAAAAGGGGAGGAGAGAGGACAAACTAATTGAGCTCCTCCAATTATTATCCCAATAGCCTCGTGGCCTGCTCGATGGAAAGCCAAGTACAGCAGAGAGAGACCCTACCTGTGAGCAATTATAGATGCATTTCCAACTCGGAGCTGTCACACAGGCGGAGCAGTGTGTAATTGTCCCCCCGGCAGATGCGCTCACAGACAACTTTTGTGAACATTGACAGAGCGGTGTCACAAGCCCTTCCACCTCTTGTCAGCAGAAAATTGAAAGATCTCTTTTCTTAATCTTTCTTTTCCTTTCCCTCAGTAAACAACCAATAGATTCGAATGGCAGGTATAATTGAATTTCACCGTCTTTTCCCCAATACTCGCACGTACACAAGCGCACAAAAATAGTCCTCTCGGATGTTAGCGTCTGAGTCAAAATAAACAGCACTAATATGGTGTCCCACACTTAGTAATTACAACCCAATCTGTGGTGTTTCGCCTGTTTCCCCTTTTAATTGCTTCTCTCTCTTTTTCTATCAATCCCTTCTTCTTCTCCTTCTCTTTTCTTTTTCATCTTCCTCCTCTGCCCTCCCTCCATCCTCCATCCCGGTCTGTCGCTCCTCACCATACCGCATTTGAAGAATTAGCCGCGCTAACGTCGGCCCTAATTGGCTGTCACTGTGTGCTCGAAAAATGTGAAGCCACTTCCTCGATATAATCATGTTTACACGCAAGCGCCGGGTACCAGACTGCTGGGCCTGTCTCTATTGAGCTTGTATAGGGAGTAATTTAGTGTAAAATTGGCTATGATAGTCAGTCGAAGAGAGAGAGAGAGAAAAGAGAGAGAAAGGGACTAGCTCAGCATAAAATGGGTGTTGTTGACTTCTTCATGCAGGTGTTGGTTTTTTTTTTACTATTGATTTGCAGGAGTGGTTGCACTCAAGTATCAACAGAGGTGAGCATCATTATCACCCTGTTACCTTAATCAGTCTTATAGAAGTAAAACAGTCTTAACACTGTGTTACAGTAACCAACAACTCACATAAGATGGATTACAGAGCGTCCAGTGCTAGAAATAGGCAACATACTCATTTTACAGGTATTATTTGTTTACACACATTTTCGCTCTGCTGTTTCCATTTATCACACTAATTGGAGGAGATAAAACAGAGCCACTTCTGAACATAACAAATCGAAATGCAACTTTGAAAAAAAAAAAAAAAAAAACTTTAAAAAACCGCCGTAATTCATCCGTCACTGCACTTCCATTCAGTCTAAAAGACCTCGATGGCAAAATGATCAAATGGGTTACATCAAATAGAGCAGTCACGCCTTATCTTTTTCTAACAGTGGAAGAAGAAGTTTTTTTCTGTAAGTGCCAAGAAGACTTCAGATCAAAAGCGTCTTCATTTGGAAGCGTGGTGACCGGAGGGGCAACTCTCCCAGGAGCACATTCCTTATTTACCAAACCCTGTTAATTCCCATTCCCGGCACAGCAAGGGTTGGGGGGGCCACTTGAGAAGTCTGCACACTGTGAAGTAGACCTGACATTTTTCTCCTCTAATTGTGTTCTCTTCTCCCTTTTGCTGGATTGCAGGTGTGTTTATTTGTTTCTGATTGTTTGTGTGTGTGTGTGTGTGTGTGTGTGTGTGTGTGTGTGTGTGTGTGTGTGTGTGTGTGTGGCTCCGCAACAAAAAAACTGTACTTACAATATGTGTGTGAGTGCATGTGTGTGTGCAAACGTGCAAGCATACTTATTCATCTCTGTGTGTGTATGCAGCAACATTGTGCATGTTTTTTGCCAATTAGGCACTCAATGACAGGACATGTGGTGAAGCAGCTAGCTGGGCTATTCATGGATCAGCAGTTAGAGGAGGAAATTTCAAAATACCAACTGGATACACACACACACACACACAGAACTCCAGTAATTTAGAATGCTCAATGTACAACGCTGATTTTAGTGGCACAGACAGCAGGGTGTTGTCTGTCAATGTGTTGACACAGTTGTCGTCCTCTTGTGTCAAGTTCACATTTCTAAAGTTCTGACAAGTGATGTCAAACAGAGTTCTTATTTTTTATACCCCTGAGTTAACATTTTAACCCTCACCTCCAGGTTTAAAGGAATGCATGTACATGAACATGTTTTGGAAATGAAATGCACTTCCAAGTCAGATGAGAAAACTGATATTAATTTCATCTTGGTGCTTAGGGCAACTTTGGCCAACTTCATTTGGTCCATGCCCTTTGCTCCAGCCTCTACAGCAAAGGACTCCCCCCAGCCCCCCCTCCCGTCTGTGGAAACCACCTCCCTGCTGAAAGACCTTTGAAGATGATGTTATTTGAATATTAAGTCCACGGGTGATCAACAGCTTTATAAGCCAGGGATCTTTCGCTCAAGGGTGACCTGAAAGCGATAGCAGGATAACAACACCCGTCTATCTGCAGGATCCCTTGTCATCACCACCGGGCTATTTACACACGGGTGGTTTCATTATATTTTTGGCAGAAATGTTACTGCAAACAGTGGCTTTGAATGTCCTCGAGCTTAGTTCACATGAAATATTTGTTACATTATTCAATGTCTTATTGAAGCAGGTGTGCACAGTAAATCACATAAAGGAGGGCAGAAGAGTTGAACGTGGTTTAAACTAGGACTGCAGTGTGTGATTATTTGCATTATTAATTTAGTTATTATTTTCAAAAATGAATATTTTTGATACTATGTAAAAAATGAATAGAAAAAAAAAATCCCATCACATTTTTCTACAGCCCAAGGTGGTTTGCTTGTTTTGTCAGAGTCTAAACCCAAAAACCCCCAACCCAAAAAAAGGTTTAAATTTTTTTTGTTTTCAATTCAAGTTAAACACACACAGTAACAAACTCCAGACCTCTAAATCGGCATCCACAACTCCAATCGAAACTGCCACCATGAATCAAGGTTATCACACTCATTTACACAACGTTATCACCTGTCCTTTCTAGTGTGAAACACTGATGTAAAGACTTGCCTTTGTCTTGTCATTACCTTTTTGAGGTTTAACTTTTTATATTCTAATTTCCTAATGTCTAAAAGCCTTCTCCAACCCACCAAAACTCATTTAACTGAAAATGAAACTGATGCCATTTCTGACATAGAGATTTCCTTATTATTTTCCAAAGTATTCAAATAAACCGATGACAAACTGTAAAGACAAACAGCATATGCACACTGGAAAGAAAAAATGACTGCAAAGTCCATAACTCTTAGTTATTCTTACAGGAACAAATCACGACACAAACTCATACAAAAAATTGCGACTGCTCTTAAAAAATACGAGTAAACTGATAAAATAGCTTGCTGGCCAAGTGGCCATACTGAAGGATTTCTATATCTCTGTAAATGCAGAAAATAGAAAAGTAGGGGAAGGAGACGAGAGAAGAAATGCTGCAATTGAAGCAAACGTGATGAGTGGTACTGTGAACACAGAGCAGATATGACATGAGTAGACAGGGATAAACATGAAAACAGAGTGGGTTTGAATAGAATAATGTTCACTCCTCTTCAGTGTCAGCTTCTCTGGATTAAACATTAATAAAAAATGTTTTTTATACTCAATCCTGAGTGGATACTGTGTGCTTTAGAATGGTCACCCACTTTACGAATGTGCACTAAGCAGTGGTGTAGGCAAAAATTGTATTATGGGTGGGCCAATGCAAAAGTGGGTGGGCCATCTTTTCCTAGAAAACCTGGCTTATGAAAAGTTAGAAGGAGAAAAAAGAAGAAACATAGACAAACTGAAAAGTGAGCAACCAGTTTACTTTGCAAAGTTCTGCATCGCAAATGCAGCATCGGCAAAATCACGTCAATGACCAACATCTGTAACAGCTGTAGTAATGCACTCCAGGATTACTCATAGGATCGTCACATGCCTAAAATCACTGTTGAATATAATGATGTTTAATGATGTGAAAACACTGTAGTTAAGGCCTGGTTAGGTTTAGGCAAAAACCCACTTGGTAGGGTGAGTTAAAATGATCACCTAAAATGTGGTTTATACTTCCTTAAAGTTACACAACCTTTGTCATCATGGCAACAATAAAAACCAAAACCACATTACTTCAATTACCTTTTGCCATCTAACCATCTAGCCATTGAAAATCATCTCATCATGTCACCTTATATTGGCGTCTGTTGATCTGAAATGTGTCACTTCCCTGGGTCATAATTACTACAGCTGGCATACATTTAATTATAGGTTGTTTTGGATGGCCTGAATTTTAGACCTATGCTGTTGTTTGTCTTATGTAAAACATCAGTCTATAAAGACTGTGCACACCAGTACAGACAAAAAGCTGCCCTTTATAACCTACCCAGCCCAAAATATATTATATTTGTACTGGTTGCCTGGTTGCTTTACACTGCTTTATGTTAATTACTTATTTTATTGCACAAAGTGGCAACTAAACATGAACCCGGACAGCAGACGTGATAGACAGAAATCACACATGTAATATATCCCTGTTGCATTAATCGTAGCCTACAGCCATTGTTGCTTCACTACTACTACTGCATCGCAAGCCATTTTGCTTCCTTGATAGGTTAGACACATTAGTTACCATCTTGGTCGAATGAATAGTTGGTTTCTTATTTCCTATCATCAGCCTCTCAGTTACCAGCGCCAGCTTATCATGGGCCAGATCAGTAGCTAGCTTTGGTAAGGTTTTTGTATCTGCCAACTTCTTAGTGGTCTTAAATCTGTCTTAATTCTGCGCCATACCCCAGCATCCCTGGTTCCTGCAGGAGAACGTGCTATACTGGGGAGCAAGCAACTGGGCTGACCTCGCTGTATGCTGTTGAGTCTGGTGGACTGTTAACATTGCATTGCCTTAAAAGCTGGTTGGCTAAATGCATATGTGTGTCAGAACCAGAGGAACTAATTACAGTCCGGAGACTTCCTACAACTTATTTCAACAGTTCCGTTTTAATAGGATGATACACATGTCAAGTCAACAATAAATCACGTTTATATTTATTTATTTCCTTTTATATATTTTTTATATTTATTGTTACAAAATGTATTTTGATTAATCTTGGCTAGATGGACCAGTGAGTAATGCAGATAGGCCAGTGCTGCCCAGGACCATTACTGGCTATGCGCCGGGTACTAAGTCACCTTTTCCTCAATCAATCATCTTAGCCCTCTTCTCCTGAAGCGATGCCATATGGCATCTTCTCCTCTCTTCTCTTGCTCTCTTTCTCTGTCCACTTAAATTTCTCATTCCAGCTTCTCTCTCCCTTTCCCTTCTCTTCCTTCCCTCTCTTCTCATAGACAAGTTGCTCCATCTCAGTCCCTTTGTCTCATTTCTTCTCTGCCCTCTGTTACCCCAAGACACAAAATATACATACAGAGAGACACAGCTTGCCTTCCTGCCATTGAACTTTCCGGCACAGATCTGCACGTGACCAAGAGATTTTTTCAGTGGGAATGGCATCTCACCTTTATTTTCCCTCATTCTTCTTCCCACTCCCTCATTAGCCTCTACTTCTCTCTCTCACTTAGCTTTATTCTAAAACTGAAAACTATTATGAAACAATTTTTTTATTTATATATACTGCTAGTGTAGTGGGCCAGTCACTACTTGTGTTATGGCCATAATTATTTCAATTTTGTTTCTCACTATTTTCCCATCGGTTTGGATGGGATCAGTATGCTGGAGGTCCGAAAGATGCCTTCAGAACTTCAGAATGCCCCCTTGTTGCTATTAGAAACAGCGACTTATAGCACCATTGACATACTGTAGCTGCTCAGTCCTACTTAAACGTAGACCAGGAATCTGAAAGTTAATACAACAGCTGAATGTTTTTATCAGGTTACGACAAAGCATATCACTTTTAACTTCAGTTTGGTTCAGTTAGTTACAAGTCTTGAGTTGAAACTCAGTGATTGGATATAAAAATGGAGTTGTAGCTTTTCAAAAGTTTGGATACACTTTTTCATTCAAATGGATGGGAAGATCTGTCTTTTGACATGTACTGTAGTTACTTGTCTTTTTGTGCCTATCCATGAATTCGAAGTGCCTCAACTGCCAGTCACCTAATATCATGTATTAAGAAAATTTACTTAAGGAATTCTGGATGCTAAAGCTACTCAACTGAACGTTGAGAAAAAAAACATGTCATTAAATGTGAAAATGTGTACTGATTTAGCTTGTCATATTGATATAATTGTACCTTCGCAATAGCTTTTTTGGGATAAACATAATTGACCATCAGTGTTTCTCTCGCTTCTCTCTTGGCCAACCGGACTGGGCGTCTGTCCAAGCAACACACCTGCTGGATGCCACAAAACGCATTAGTCTGGTGTGAGAGCCTCTCACTGCAGCCCTCTACTCCTCCTCTGCACTCCACTTTCCTTCTCTACTCTGCTCTCATTTCCTCTCTACTCTTCTCATCATGTAACCTCTCACGCTGTATTTTTTTATCTCTACACTGCTAATCACTTTTTGCATCTCACCACTGTCCCTTTCCTCTCTCTTCTAGAGGTGTATTACTTGAATCTGATCTTGGATTTTAGATGTTTCTTCGGATATCTCTGGCTGGTTTTGGTCTTGTGGATGTTGTGACTCTCTGTTGGTCTCATCCATTTGGTTTTGACTCCACAAAATACAACCATCATTTTCTTTCAGAATTTTCTGAGTCCTTTAGAAATCTTTGTGCTTATAATAATCACCAAAAAGATCATATTCCTAAACTGAAAATCCAAATCTAACATAAACACCATTAAATGGTGGCAGGAAGTCAACAATTTTCTCAAGAGGGCCAAAGGCAAGTTGGCCCCACAGCCAAATGGCATTCCATACAAGGTGCACAAATATTACTATATGCTCAGGAGATAACTCTGGAAGTAACTGAGAGTGCTATGGAGAAAGAACTTCCTTGCTCATAGTTAGTTGGTCACACAGTAATGCTTCATCCCTACGACATAACACTTATAGAGATCAAACAATTCTGCAACATCTCACTCCTCAATATGGGCAACATCTTCTTTGGGATTCTGGCAAGGAAGCTGACCACTTTCATGTGAGACAAGTATATGGAGAGTTCAGAAAGGTGGAGTTATGGGGGTACGTGCCTGTCTTGATACGCCACAAGCTAGAGAAATTGACACTGAAGACACTACCATGTCGTGAAGCGATTCCAGAAGCGCGGCCACTTTGACAAGTTCGAAATACGTACACCTATGGGAACTTCACCACTGACCGGCAGAGGCTGGGCATTCTCACTGGGTGCAAACTCTCAGTGATTCTGTTTTCTGTAGTAATAACTTGTCTTGTTAAGTCATTAGAGAAGTAATGTTATTGTACAGTACTGGCAAACGGCATCCAACAGGGTATTGATTGATGAACTCACCATCACAGCGAATACTAGAAGGGAAAGGATTTTGGATGACTTGGTCCTACTGGAGAGTTCAAACTTGTAAAATCCAGAAGCCTAATACTGAGGAGGGGGTGTATCCAGGATTGGTTATGTTTTGTGATTGGAGAGAGCATCATCACCAACAGTCCAAGAGAAACTGATGAAGAACCTGGGGAGGTGATACAGGGCAGATCTCAATGATAAGCAGAGTGTGAAGGAGATCCTGCACCCTGCACATCCACTACATTTCCTGTCCATTGCCCTACCACCCCACCCTAAACCTCCAGCATACAGCCATACCATACCATAATCTGTCCCTCACTACAAACTGAGGTGAGGAGAGGTGGACGCTCAAGGTGGAGAAAAGCTGTGGGTCCAGCTGTGCAGGATAATTAAGCACATTTTCAACCTGAGCCTGAAGCTGGAGAGGGTTCCACAGTTGAGAAAAATATCCTGTGTGGTAACAGTGACAATAACCCTGCACCCTGAGGACCTCAAGAGCTACAAGCCAGTTGTACTGATATCACACCTGATGAAGACTCTGAAGAGGCTGATCCTTGTCCATCTCTGCCTCCTGGTGAGCCTATCAGTGAACGTGCTACTGTTTGGCTTTCAACCTGGAATTGGGATGGATGATGCCATCATCTACTGTACTTCCTATAGATCCCTCTCTAACCTGGAGAAGGCTGGGAGCACTGTGAGAATTTTGATTTCTCCAGGGCTTTGTGGATTGGTCGCAGTGGAACCACCTCCAGATCAATGCAGGGAAAGCTAAAGAGCTGGTGGTGGACTTCCACAGATGCAAACACTCTCGTCCTGTACCAGGGAATGGACGTTGAGATGGTGAACTTGTATACTAATGAATAATATGAAGTAGTAAATTAATAATAAACTGGACTGGAGGGACAACACAAGTACACTGTATAAGAAAGCACAGAGCAGACTCTTGTCTTTTGGAGTGCAGGGGACACGGCTGACGACCTTTTTTGACTCTTTGGTGCCATCAGCTATCTTCTATGGAGTGATCTGCAGCATCTCAACTGCTGACAAGAAGGAACTTAACAGGTCCAGCTGTGTCCTGGGGAAATGATGGCTAAACAATCATCCATGATGGAGATCATGCCCCACTCATGACACTGAGAGCACTGGGCAGCTCCTTCAGTGATAGGCAGCTTCATCCACTGTGTGTGAAAGAAGGATACTGCTCCCACCAAAACTGACAATTCACTCATGTGCAATATCAGTGTATACTAAACTGTGCAATATTAATTTATCTTATGTGAAATAGTGTGAATTCAACCACTGAGTCTCTTTATTTCTTATATTTTGCTCTTTACTCTTTACTTATTTATTATTTGTTGCTTTTTTACTGTTTACTTATTTATTACATCTTGCTCTTTTACAGATGCTTCTTGTCGTTGCACTATCTCCTCTGCTGCTGTAACACTGCAAATTTCCCTGCTGTGGGACTAATAAAGGATTCTTTTATCTGCTTGTGTACACACTAGATTTATGCCACACAAGGTTTATGCCCATTATCACACTCGTAGGGCCTGATTTACTAAAGGTTTGCATGTGTAGAAACATGTGCAAACTTGACATCACCCGCAAAAAATTTGCAAGCTGATCTACTAACGCAGCGCACTGAGGTTTGCGTCTTTTATCTGTGCAAGATAGTACGCGCTGTCCATTTAGTACGTTTACCATAATGAATGTAATATGAGGCGTTTTAACCCCAGTGTGCAAAATACAGGGAGGAGAAAATGCTAATGTGTTATTTAGCACGCACATTGTGATTTACCAAACCTGAAAGTATTATTTCTGACGCTAACTGCGTCTATAAATAATACCTTTGAAGGACAGGTATTAACCGGCTGCTCACTGCGCACAGATGACTGCTGTTACTATGGAGACGAGGAGACGGAGGCACAATGACAGAATACACACAGGACGGAGTTTTTCCACCAGTGGCGGCTGGTGACAAAAATGTTTGGGGGGGCAGTTTGATGGTTGGTGGTCCTAGGGTTAGTGTCAAATAAGCCGTAGCACCACTTCATACCGCAGCGAAAAAATAAAAATAAGAAAGAAAAACTAATCTAAAAACAACACAACACACTATAATGTCCCCTGGTTTGTCCCAGTATGGTATCTCTGACCCACAGAGAGAGGAATAAAAAATTATAACCAGACATGATAAAATGCCCATTTCATTCACATCACCTAAAGTTACCAGCAGTTAAAGCAGAGTTACCAATAAGGTAATATGCTTAAAAAGACACACCACCTATATTTTAGTTATTGTGTCTTCAGTCCTGATTTCACTGTAATCTGTTAGTTGTTGCAATACCTAAACAGGACAATAGATGGCGCATTAAGCACTATACACTGCTGTGATTAAGCATAACTTATTTAACTTATTTTAATAATGAAATGTACCCCAAATCAACTGTAATAGTCAAAATTACTTCCATAATTTCTTATCCTGCATTTATGCATTTTAGTTTTTTACACTTCATAGTTATGTCTTTTATAAAGTATTTTTTTTAACACTTTACAATATTAATAACAGCAATGCAGCTACTACCTGATATTTTATGTCCTGTTGGAGCTGCTGGATGCAGACACTGACTGAATCTATGTTCCTCTTCTGGAGCTTGGCATAGCAGAGGTCTACATGTGGCCAGATGTGGTGAAACAGCTGCAGAAAGAGCTCAGCAATGCTAAGTCTGCTAAAAACAACTTAGCTTCATGCTATTGTCTCGATGGCTGCAGCTTTCTGTTTGATTTTTTTCAGAGAGATGTTTTAGGTCTCGTTCCCCGGTCGTTGTCCACAACGCTTCGGTGCTGACACTTTGAAACAGCAAACAGATTAAGCAATAAAAGGAATAACTCACACTGCATCCAGCTAGCCAGCTCCGTTTATCAGCAGCAGGAGAAACTCTCAGCTCCTCCATCACCTGCTGCTGCTTTATCCTCTTTCTCTCTTCTAGTGAAAGTCTTGTGAAATTATGTTTTTGTAGAGAAATTACAAAATAATCTTCTTTAATTTCCGCGGCTCCACTTTAACGTCATCTCCTGAATCTACCGTCAGCAGGAGTTTGGGTGAGTGACAGCAGCTGACGGGAGGGCGTGAATGACAGCCGGAACTGTCCAATCACAGTAGATTAAAAAACATGACACAACAACAATTCGCTGCCAATAAAAGTGGGCGTGTCCGGGGCGCACTGAGCTGCGCCCCGTGGGAAACGTGACGCCAATGGCCAATGAGAGAGCAGCCTCAGGTCATGTGCTTGTCAAAAGTTTGAGGGCTTGCATTGACTCCCATTAGTCCGGCGCCCAGCATACAGGAAGTACATATAGAAATTAATAAAATACAATTTGGAATCGATTTATAATGAATGCTGACAGGTGCTGAGAGACTAACAGGCGCATTTTACAAGCAAATACTTTTTATTTCATAATGATTTAGCATTATCTAATTAATTTATATTTAATATGTTTAAGTAGACTTTCTCTAGATTATTGGATGGTGCAGCGCCCCAGCGCCCCGCATTGACCAGCCGCCACTGTTTTCCACCCGTGTTAATATTTGTGGAGTGGAATATTTTTGGTTTTACTAACAGCATTGACTTCGTCACAAATACTCTCCCATATGTGGGTTTTTCTGGTAATATTTGTTTTTGTTATAACTCAATATATTAGTTAACCTCTTCCACTAGAACCTGATCACATTTCATTTTGTGCTTGCAGCTTTCTGCTCGTCCAAACTCTCCATAAAGACACAAAACCCTCATTTAAATACTCCTGTTGCACCTGTTTTCATTTATGCAGTTATTCTTAGTAGATCACCCGCAAAACGCACGCAAACGAAACGCGCAATCTATTGCACCGTGCACACAATTTAGTACCCACTATTTGAGATCTTAGTAAATCAGGCCCTTAAAGTAATACACTCATACCACATTAGTGTATCTTAATAGCCATCATAGATGCATGCATAACTCAAAGCAAGGAAAACATCTTTAAAGGACAAATATAATATGCATGTGGTGTTAGTGTCTTGCATGAGATAAACATATTCAGTTTTATAATTTGCAGTCTGAAAGAAGCTAAATTAGCCTTTTTTATGATCATAGTCTACTTATTTAGTTTGAAATAGGACGTAGAACAAAACTGAGAAGAAATCGAGAGGGACACATATTATTAGAAAAGCAAGTTCTATCCCACTCAGACATCCCCCTCCTCTGGGTGCTATGGCTAATACTCTCCTCCAATCACACGGACACAATTGCCCACTGAAATGTGTATGTAGGTAGCTGGCCAATCAGGAAGTGCCTACTGATTATTCGTGTCTCACACAGTATTTGAGCCAGCATCTGGCTGCTGCTGTTAGCATTCTCACTTAAGCGACAGCGAATTTATAAACTTAAAAATACCTTACTTCTCCATGGATGGAGTTGCCACTCCAGCAAACCCGTTCCTGAGCCTCATTGCTGCCACCCACAGGCATCTCTTTTGCCTGTCCAGTGCTTCTGACTGGAACATGCAGAGAGCACCATAATGCAACCACCACCATGTGTTCACAGCCAAGGACTTTCTACGACTCAATACCAGCAATGGTGTGGCCATTTTTGGCTGTGTGACGTCTTGCTCCACTGAGACGAGAGTGACCTGGAGCTCGAGATAGATCTTCGTGTCGATGACAAGTCCCTAGCCTCATCCGGTACCCCATCATTGCTGGAGACTGTGTTTAACATCCCCCTGTGGATGTGATGGCAGAGTTCACAGCCCCCTCCCACCACTGTTCACCAATGTTCATGTTTGCCATGTGCTGAAAATGTTTTAATAAAAACAAATTACATTTTCCACAAAGGGCAAAATCATTCACCCTCCTCTCTTCCACCTCTCCAGCCCTCCATGACACTGTGATGATAGCAGTCCATCGTGCTTCATCCAGCTGATTGCAGAGGCTGTGTAATGCAAAAAGCACTCTCACAGCTGGCGCCCATGCCTCCCTTCCCTAACTTACGGACGGACAGCGGGAGGCCTCATTGAGCTGCAGGCTGTGTTAGCCAGACAAAGCTCAGCGCTGAGCCCATACATAAGCACTATGTTAGGCACAATGTTTTGAGAGAGAAACACATCCAGTCCAATGTAGGGACACCTAAAAGCAGATTTGTCTCTCACTGTGCTTGCTGGTCCCATTATGTGTTGGACTGACCAGCTAGGCTTGTCTCCTTGGCTAATGGTAATGCGGCAAGCACCATTATATCCTCACAGAGGAATAATGCTTCACACACATTGACAATAATAATGTTTAGTGTCAGAACTGTCAGGAGATAAACCTATCCTAGAGAAGGTTTCAGATAAAATTTGGATCTCAGCATCCTGAAATAGTGCATTGTTTGAAAGACATTCCACATGCTAACCATCAGGAGATTGCTGGAGCTCTTTCAACCATGTGGCTGGTTGACCACCACGACTTCAGATATACTTTCACATTGAGGAGGCGCAGAAACACAGGAAGTTCCTGCTATTCACCTATTTACCTCATTGTCATGGCCAAGTCCAGAGAATGAACCATTTTCAAAACAGCCAAGTTGGTGCTATACCTAACCCGGTTAGTTCTTGCCAACAGCTGGAAGAAGACAGACATCCCTGCAGGAAGTAGTCCATGGACTGCGGTGGTGAGCAGCAGTGACAGCTTTGTCTGTCATGCAGATGTTGGGGCTCATAGAGTTAGGTTGCCCGCTGTTGCACAAGCACTGCCCACAATGGTGGTATGCCAGCCTGTGCTTGGATCCCAAGAGGCACAAGCACTGCATGATGAATGTTTGCAGTGCAGGAGAAACTGCATTATTAAGATTCCCCACAGCATCTGTCTACAGGGGACAATGCTAGGTTGAGTGACCTCCTACAGAGCAGTGTTCACAGATGCCTGGGGAGAGAAATAGTTGGTGTGTGGCCTTCAGGGGAAAACCGATACATCAACCCCCTCAGACTTCACGCAGGTGGGTAAGGACACCCCATCCATAGTCCAAGTGCATTCCACATGTGGTGTGGCAGCGTCAATGGTTTTATTCAGTGGGAAGAGTTTTGAGGCTGTGGCTCAGGAGGTATCCAATACAATCCATATAATTGCAATCTATTTACCATTTAAGGCAGAAATGGTCTACTATTTCTAGGACATGACAGGCTCATTTTCAAGGTCCGTGCTTGCTTGTGTGACTCAGGACTTGTGAAAAGGGTGTTGGTACATGTGACCCCTGCAAAGTTAGGCCATGGTTGCAGCCATTTTCATGTTCATGTTATCTTGGTTGGGCCCCCAAATGCTCCTCTACGTATGGACCCTACCACTCCTACGCCATCCACTGAAGTGTTTTTTGTGAGAGAGCGACAACGAGACACTGATTTATATACTGTGTAAGACAGACTTGATCAGTAGGCATGTCCTGATTGGCTGGCTGCGTACATGTAGCTTTCAGTGGGCAATTGCATGTGTGTTGTTTAGAGGACAGTATTACCCATAGAGTCCTGTAAAGGACTCCGCCTAGGCTTATAGAAACAGGGTTATAATAACCTTTAGTCTGGATCAGTGACAATTCAAGACAGTTCAATTCAAAAGTTGAAAACTAATTTGGATTCAGTAACGCTGTCTTCCTCCTACACCCATGCCTCTCACCAGCACGTCTTCATCATTACTGTAGTCACCTTGGTCACCACAACCATATTCCTGTAGGATCCACCTGCTGCAGCATCTGTTAGTGACACAGGCAGATGATGGAAACACAGATAGAACAAGTTTCTTTCCTGCACCGATCACCCTGCTTATTGTCACTGTAACAGATACAAGCATTCTACTGGGAACACCTACACAGGTGAGAGCCCTTAGACACACAGTGTTAAATACGTGCATGTACACTACAGTTCTCTAAGGTTCATACAAACAGGGAATGCTCACACTTACAATCATGCGTACATTCATTTTAAAATGAATGAGATGTCTGTCCCTGCTCTCTCATCCCTCTCTGTATGCTCTTCATGTCTGGTCAGCTCTTCATTTGGTGTTTACCCCCAGTCTTCAGTTAGAGGAGTTGACAGTTGATTATTGATAATGCACCTAAAGACTACAAACCTTTAGAACCACATCATGAAGGCAGAAAGGCATTTCTAAATACATTTCTAGTCAGTGGTAACGTTTTTGACAAAAAAGCCTCATGACACAAATTGTAATTTACTCAAACAGTCTAATAACAGTCAGAGAGAACCAATGTTAACATGAGACACTAGCTAACTTTAGTTTATACTTATTTTCATAGCATCATGGCTGTCACACTATGTGCAAGAGAAAGCTTCAGTCCACTCTGGAAATTAGTAACTACCCTGTATGTGCCAACCTCTATTTTTGCCCCTCTTTCCAGTCTTGTAATATCATAAAACACAGGTAGTAAAACACTCAAACAACACATATGTTCTGATTGAATTGAAAAAATGGCCAGTATCATGTTTTTGTCATCAGATTTATTGTCAGTGTTGTCAGCTCATTATGGTCATTTCAATCAAGCGGGATGTAATAATTGGGGGCAGGACAGAGAAGACTGCATCAAAATCATCCTCTTCTTCACTCACTACTCCCAGTAAAATATACTCTCAGTAGTTGATTCTATAGTGAGCAGTAAGATTTATGACACTTATGTCATCATTTTTGCATCGTCGCTATCCTCTAACTTTCCCCATCTCCTACAAAATGAAAGTTGTGAACATGCCACGGACACTTCTTTTTTGTTCCATTGAAAACACACTCAGTGAGAAAGTAAATAATGACATTTATTTATTTATTTATTTATTATTATTATTTATACTTTTATTCATTAATTATTCAACAGCAGATCTAATTGCTTGTTACATTATTTTTGTTTTAGAGCAGCTCTGCCAAAGTGGTCTTCCAGCAAACCCCAAAGCTTCCACATTCACATGTTGCATATTTTCTGTTTTTTTTAGCACCTTTGGAAATAGAATACGAGACATTTTGGTTTAATGAGCTTTAGGCCTACAGTTTGAATGCATTTCCTGACCATCAACAGCTACTGTAGCAAAGCCCCAGTGGCAACAGTAATCCAGTCCTCACTGCAGTGCTGTTGAAGTTATAGGCTTCACATCCTACACATCCTCCAACTTTAAACAAAACCAGCTAGATGATTCCTAATAGAAGGCTTACCAGTGGATAGACAGCCAGTTAAGAAGACACAACATGTAAATAAGGATAACTTTGGACTTGGAAGGTGTATTCATTCTCTTTTGATGGAAGCTTTCCTTTCCCTGCCTCCAGCGTACAAGGATGAAATTGATATTTACCTGCCCACCTAATTACTGGTAACTTTAATTTAATTAATAACTGTAATGTAACGTTTTACTCTAATTACCCAACAATGCTTCCTTACCCTATGCTGCATATGTGTGAGCATGTGAAAACATAGAAATGATAATATTGCTCGCCTTGAAAGAGATAGACAGTTATGTAATATTATACAAAAAACCCAGAAGACTCAGTGCTAAATGTAAATGACATCGAATGGCATTTAATGAAAGTACTGTACCTGCATAGACTGCTTCAACTCAAACTGCTCGGTCAGTTCTGAGGACGGGTTCATGTAAAGCTGGTGAAAGCACAGACCCGTTTCCCCCAGGTGTGCTCAGTGACTCTGTCTGAGAGAGAATTTCTGTCAAGTAATCAAAAATGATGTGTTTTATTTCTAACCTCTACTGGCCATGTACACTGGCTATGTTTATTGGATTGAAAGGATGCGTGACCTATTGTACAACTCATTCGTGTGATCTCAGGTGGATCTCGTATGTATGAAAATAATATTAAAAAAAGATGAAATAACCCTTCCTATCACTTTGTCTGAGGATTTTATGTTGAACATAAAGTGTAATGAATGTGGAAGATGCTGTGAGCGTAACAAATGTCTCTTTAATTGTAATGATCAGCTTTCCCACAGCTGTCTTAGTTTCACACATTCAGACGGTGCTAAAAATCAGTTCACCATGCGGTTCTCTGTAAACAGAGAATCATTCGCACGGTTTTGGCCTTCATGGTGTTGCAGAAAATGCTGTTGATCAGCCTGCATGGCATGTTGGAAATGGATCTGACCAAACCTGGTAGATCTGAGAGACTTTAGGGAATTCAATGTGTGACTTGGTCAGAATTTGGTATGAGAGCTTTTGTGTCTTTGAAATCAAACATAAAGCTCTTTGAGTTTTTGAAAGTTGTTCCCATGTATAGTATGTGCTCTTGTCTGAACATCACTGCTGAATATAGGCTGTCAGTGTTCATTATAGTCATGTTCTTTGCTTTGTGTTATGACTATCTATAACTCTTGTTCTGGTGTCTCAATTGCACTCCCCCATCACCTCAGCTCATAACACAAAATCAACAGTCAGGCTCTGCTCATGGACATGGCTCACTACAGCGACATGGCTCTTGGTCAAGACTTCAACATGTCACATTTAACCATTCAATTTGGACACCGCATAGTCATTTTTTTTCTATACCATGAATAAAAAATGTCATATCATTAATTATCCATAGAACAAATCTACTCAGTATAACGTGGGTGAAGTGTTTTGTGTCAGTGCTTTGGTGTCAGTTGAATATTTGATGAAATGCAGTCACCTACATGTCAAAAAAATTCCATCCGATTCCAATTTGTCTCAATGGCCAAAAAAAATAATCTAATTTTCCTGATTGACCCCCATTACAAAAGAAGCATCTGTAAAACTGTTTACAGGGTAATTCTGACTGAAAAAGAGCTTAATTATTATGCTTTGTATGATGAATTTTTAATGCATTTTATATTTCTACTTTACCAGAGCCTAGATTTTAAAGTGTCAAATCCAGAGTCCAGAGTCCAGTTTCCTAAAATACATCCATAATTGCATAATATGCAACAATTTGATTTTGGCAAAATTTATTTATGGCATTTGTTGTTTAAAAATATCAGCCATTAGCAGGAGATAATGTCAGTGTTGCTTTAATGAGTCATTAAAAAACAGCAGGTATAATATTTTCTTAGTTTAGTGAGTTAGCACAGAAACACAATTCATCATCTGGTGGCCACCAGTGTTGGAGAGTAACTAGTTACATGTAACGACGTTACGTCATTTTATTACAAAATAAATGTAACTGTAATCCATTTTAGTTACTGAAAAAATTGTAATTGAATTACAGTTACTTATGAAAATGTTGATGATTACAAAGGAGGTTACATCTAAAGTCAGACCTTTAAGATTTTACTCAGGAGGGTTTTCCCTTCATTTCTTAATATTTAACATTTTACTGAATACAGCTGTTTTTAATTCTTTGAAATCAATATTTTTTTATATTTAGTAAATAAATCATGACGTGGGCTTATCTGGAGCACACATGGGCTTAAATGGTGTCACAGTACCAGTTAAGCTCATGCCAGACTTTTCTTATATTCCAAAATCTACATTTTCTAATAAGAGATAAGTCTTCTTTATAAGAAATGATCTCTCTTATAAATCATGTCAGTATCCATGAAAAACAGCTGGACTTAGATTTTGGTGCTTAATGGGAACACTTACCCTAACAGCTGAAAACATTCAGTAGAAAAATTAGAAAAGTAATCAAAAAGTAATCAAATGTAAAAAGTTACATTACTTTGATTAGTAACTAGTAATCTGTAACCTATTACATTTCCAAAGTAGCCGTCACAACTCTGGTGGCCACAAATACCTTTAGAACATTTCACATCGATCCATGTATAGTTGCTTAGGTATTTCAGTCTAGGCCAAAGCGGTGGACGGACTCACAGACCAGTAGTCTGTCTACTCTGACCATTAGTATGAGACACTACAAACTCATGTCTGTGGTTTATCCAACACTCCGGTCTTTTCCATGAAGTGTGTGTGTGTGTGTGTATATGTGGTCAGATTATTTAATGGTTTCATTGTGTATTCCCCTTTGCTTCCGGAGCTGTGCGTGAGATACATATTTGTCATGCCACTTATTTTGCTGTATCATTAACCTTTACACACATTTTCTACACCCACATGTGCAGCTGAAGCCATGAATGTACTTTTCTGAGGGGAAAATAATCCATTATTTATACACAATAAATACAGAAGCACATCGCAGTGCATTTTCTGTTGAATTATGTTAAATATAAAAAGTCCAATTCTCTGTTGCCACACGGTGCAGATGTTTTACAATACAACCTTCAGGAGATACTGTGTGTAATTACAACTCAAAAGACGCATTTCCTGTGGATTGTTTCTTTAAGAGTCGCTATGATCTATACTTTTTCCCATATTTGCTTTTTTTTCACCTGCATGAATTTTAATAACTTGTGAGGTTTCCACCGATCAAGCAGGCCGAACACAGAAGGATTTTTTGGCCAGCGGTGTGTGTTGGTCTTTGTGTCTGTAAGTGTTGTTTGAGTGACAAGGGGCGAGACAAAGGGGAGGGCCTTAGGGACTAGGTGTCAGACCATCTGAAAACGGTCGAGATAAAGCTACAGTACGGGGGATGTGTGTGTGTGTGTGTGTTTGTGTGTGTGTGTGTGTGTGTGTGTGTGTGACCTGTGGAATGGGTGAGCTGGGGTAGTGGTCATAGGTTATCTGTCACTGGGATAAAAAATTGCTAGTCTGTACTCCCCCCCCCCCCCCCCCCCCCCCCCCCCCCCCCCCCCCCCCCCCCCCGTCTAGATGTCAGTCTGACTCGCTCTCTGTTGGTCTTTCTTGGTGAGTGTCTATCTGCCTTCATGCCCATCTGGCCAGAGTGAGAGGGCATGAGGGGAAAAAGTGTGTAGGGCAGCAGGAAGTGTGTGCGTGCGCGCGTGAGTGTGTGCCATGTGTGTGTGTGTGTGTGTGCAATCTCTTGGCAAATGTAAATAAGTGTGTGCACATTTCCATAGAGCTGAAAATATAATGCTGCATCAAACCCAAATGTCAGCTTTCTATTGACATTGAGAGGAGAGGAGAAGAGAGGAGAGGAAAGGAAAGTGTATAGCGAAAAGAAGAGAACACACTGGTGGGGTGGGCATAGGCGAGTACAAACATCGCACACACACACACACACCCATTCTGTTTGTTATGCGGTGACCTGCTGCAGACAATTATGTCTCCCTCGCTCAGCCACAATCAAATTACCGTTGGAGGACAAGGCCTCTGGACACACCTGCTGTGATGGAAATAAACACTCACACTCACACTCACACTCACACACACACACACATTCCCTCTGGCTCATGCACCCACATTTCATCATACACACACACATATACTTCCACATCGTACAAAAATCTTATCACCGTCTCACACAAACACACATAGCAAATTCTTCACAGGTAATTTTAAAAAAAGAAAAATCATGATTAAAGTAGCATGAACATATTAGCTTTTATGCAGCACCTGTTTAGGGATGATTTGATGTTTTGATTTGGAAAAGATTTTTTTTTTTTTTTGAAAATAAGAAACATTCCAAAATAAGGTCTAAATAATGTATATACTGTACTGACTTTGAACTTCTCTGCATTTATCAATAAAAATGTAATGTAATACGCATTTTAAATCAGATATGAAATGAATGAGAAAAACGATTAAATAAGAAGATTGGCACATAGTAAGTCCATAGTATATTTAGTACAGTACAGTAGAAGTTATAATCCTGAGATCAGATTAAATGACATCTTAGTCTTTGATATAGTGAGATTAGGGTTATAGAGTCATACATTACTGCAGTGACTTGGCCAAGAGACATGGTGGACTACACGTTGGATCCTGACCAATCATAACTTGTCTTTTACACCTCTGATGTACATAATGACTGACTTCATTGTTCCATATGACAGCTCCAAAAATTAAAAACGTATAAAAAAAAACATGAACCTGGAACAATGTATCGCCGTGAAGCCATAAAATAAGGGTGATGTGACCTGCGCTCCTGACCTGAACACGATGACTCAAATAGTTACAGGTACACCGAAATGAAATCAAACCGACTTCCTCTTTTGTTTTGCCGTGCTTACAGATGTGAACACCGACATCACGGAACACGTCACGCATCTTGTCAAACTGGCAAGACGGCATAACGGCTCAGACACGCTCGTCTTTTTGTCGTGAAGATGTGAGGCTTGTTTTTCTTCTGCAGTGACACGATGCACAGGATGAAAAAAAACAAGCAACCTGTTAGGCTGACATTGTTTAGCTTTAGCTCACTTTAGCTAACGAGGTCTACGATGACATCGTTTTGTATCACAGTCATTGAGCTAAACATGAGTTAACAAATGTACTTAATGACAATAAATAATCAATATAAATAGCTACACAAAGTTGAGGACTAACAAGATATATATGGAAGCCTAACATCAAAATCTTTGTTTAGTTAATGTAGCGATGAATTGGTTTATTACCTTAGTTAAAGTGCCTTGATGAATATGTTTCTAAGCAAGATGTGAATTATATTGATTCATATGTTAACTGATGTTTGGGTTTCAAACTTTGAATGATGTAAACTGATTGAGTTGATGAATCGTGTGTGTGTGTGTGTGTGTTAATAGGTGTGTGCTAATAGACCCCCTTGGTGAATTATGAGGACTTTCTGTCATTTATGTGATCAATGTAATCAATCATCCTCTATGTTGTCTAGAGAGACTGTCCTCCTGAATGATTGACAGCACTGGTTGTTTGTTCAACAGCTTAAAACTTCTCCTCCAGTTATATTTTAAGATATATTAAAATACTTTAAATACTCATTTATTTTGTTTTGTTTTATAAAGAAAGTTCAGTTTAACTGTAATATCAATTCTTAAAATGTAACTATTAATTCCTTCTCATCTATTCCTTCTCTCTAATTAAAAAAAACTGCACTGGAGTCTTCAAGTTTCAACATGACAGTTGTGCAAATTGTATATTGGACCACGACTGTCTTCGATCTAGTTGTGATGTCACAAACAGTTTTAAGGTGAGCACAGAGAGACGTTCTCCCTTCAGCAGATGAATGTGAAAATTCTGCACGTACATCGTTCTGCACGGTGAAGCTCCAACATCCAAGGAGGACTTTAAAGGTCCAAGGTGTAGAATTTAGCGGCATCTAGTGGAACGGACTTGGCAGAAATGGAATATAAGTATGTTTTAATTAGTATATAATCACCTGAAAACAATAATCCTGATTTCTTTACCTTTGGATGAACCCTTTATATCCCTCTTTATATCTTTATTTAAAACATCTTTTGGACACTGCCAGAGAAACTGTTACCCTGACATGGACCCCATGTGGCTGCACACATATTGATTGTTGCCTCTCAGGAGTAAAGGTGGAGGGAGCTTAAAGTTCAAAGATCCGGGTGGATGGACCAAGTATTCAATGTTAACACTGGAGACATTTAACCTATAACTTCAGTTTATGCAAAAAAAAAAACTATGTTGTCATTGAGTTTGGAGGACTTGTTGCCTCTGGACTAAAAATAGAGTAAGTGACAGAGAGAGAAAGAGAGAGAGAGAGACAGACTGAAAGAGTGTTGAAAGCTTAATAATATTTATGTCTTGTCTGCGAAAGTAAGACGACTCCAGTTTTTTCCAGTGTAATTAAAAGTAAAGCATTTCCTTATACTGGTGCCAGTAGAGTACTTGGCAGTTGGCACCAGTAAGAGGGAAAAGGGAAGGAGAAAAAATCTGTTTGACAAAAAGCAACAAGAGAGCAAGATGAAAATAGAAAAGTAGAAGAAAGGAGACGCCACTGGGTTTTAAAAGAGATGGAGAGGAAGAGGACAGAGAGCGAGAGATGCAAAATAACAAACTGGAGGAAGTCGGAGGATGTGTAAGAGCAGATGCAGGAAGGAGAGGCGAGTGGCGGGAAAAGAAGATGTAAAGAGAAAGAAATGAAGTTGGAAAGGGGGTGGGGGTGGGGGGGGGGGGGGTTGAAGGAAGAGCAGGCAGGAAGGAGGGACTGGATGGAAGAGGGGAGATGATGTTGATGTTTGCTTGTTATTCCAGCACAAATTTTCCCCCTGGAGCTCATTAGTCTGGAGAGAAACGAACCACAAAACCTTTAAAAAACCAACATAGTGGAGAGAAAGAGAGAGAGAGGAGAGGAGAGGGGGGAGGAGTGGGAGTAAGGGGGGGGGGGGGGGGGGGGCAACCAAAGAAAATAAAAAATAAACAAATAGAAATAGAGGAATGAGAACGTTTTGAGGGACGTAGGAAACAGAGGAACAAGGAACTTCAATCGATTGATATGACATGAGGAATATAGAGTAAAAATGAAGCAACAGAATCAGCTGCAAGAGGGCAGAAGAGAGGGATGAAGGGAATAAAAAGATATACAGTAGAAGTGAGTGAGTAAAAAGAGACAGAGATATGGAGAAAGGAGGAAAACACACACACACACACACACACATAGGCACATATAGTGAACACCGCCCACCATTACGCACATCAACAGTTGTACTCTAACACACCTGTGTGTGTGTGTGCGTGCGTGCGCGTGCGTGTGTGTGTTTCTGGTTGTTATCAGAAGTGATGCCAAGCTTCAACACAATAAACTGCCAGGCCAGGCTTAAAGTAGGTTTAAGAAAAATAAAAGTACCATTTAAATTTTATTGATTTCATTAGAGCAAATAAATAAGAAAAAACAGTAGATAAATTGATTTGATTTGATCGATAAATCAAAAAGAATATTGTCATCGTCTAAATATTCACATGTATTTTACAGTCAAGAGAATAAATAAATAAATAAATAAATGAATAAAAGTCCCTTTTTTAGCTGTAGGTTTTTTTCTTCTTCTGGTAAAGTATATGAGTAGTTCTCAGCTTTTTTAGCCACAACTTGGTTTGACCCAAAAACAAAAACAAGAAGCATGTTTTTAATCAGAAGAGCAGAACGGCAGCCTCAGATTTCCACACACAATCACTAGTAAGATTCTCTTAGAATATTTTTTCTTTTATATAACACTGAAAATACGGAAATACAGATATTATAGTCATCAACCAGATTCGGTTTTTTAGTATTATCATCAGTAGTATCATCATAATACCAGTAGAATAGAAACGGTGGCTTAGATTTCGATATATTTATATATCCATTTGTATATATATATTGTGTAAAGTATATATATATCTATATATAGATCTATATATCTATATATATATATAGATATATATGTATATATATTCATTATAGAGTTCGTGGTTGTAAGTAAGTTGGTTTCAGTGTCCAAAGTCCAACATTGAAGAAAAAAAGCAAGGAAGGATCCGTGCTGGGAGGCAAACGAGTACAGCAGCAGATAAAGTACAGACGTGAGGAAGGAGAGGGAGATGGACCAATGAGGAAAGGAGAGAGAGGTGATGGGGGGTGTGTGTGTGTGGGGGGGGGGTGTTAACAGAGGCATACAAAAATGAAGAGAGAGGGAGAAATCTGCACTTGTGGCTAAACAGCATAGTCAAAAGAGAGAAGAGGATCCTGGAGAGGGGAGGGGTACAAATCTGAGAAACAGCATCTCAGTGATGAGAGGGGCAGGGAAAAACAGACTGGGGGGGGGGGGTGAATGTGTTTGAGGAAGGATGGGGGAGGGGGTGGGGGCAGCATGTAGGGTCGATTCCTATGATTGTATGGCTGCCTGAGATGATGATAGAAACATGTAAGGGGTTGGGCCAAAGAAAGAAAAGATCAAATGGGAATCATGGAAATCATGATTTGCAGCTTTAACAATACTTGTGACTGTGTGACTGTGTGGCTCGTATCAATACCAGTGTTTGATTCATTAGATATAGTCACAAGAGTCACAGTTAAGTATCATAATTGTGGAGGTTATGACTTGTTAAATCTTGCAAACTTGCATGTGATTTGAGCATATTTATAGTTTCCAGGTTAACATTAACATCTTCGGCAGCTGGCGCGTGTGAGCCTTTCAATTAAAAGCGTCTTATCTTTGTTACCGCCACGCTTGACTGTCTTAAATTTGTGAGTCATCTTTGATGCTCACAGCTGGAGAGCGTGTCCGCAGTGTTAGCTAGTTGTAGGAAGTGGAGACGTCTAATTTGAAGATAAATAAAGGGGGGGGGGGGTGGGGGGGGGGGGGGAACTGACTGTAATAGGGATCTAAGAAGGAGAGAGAGCGCAGGATTAAGCGACGGGGAGTGGGAGGAAATGGATAGGAGGGAAAGAGAGGAACAAATGTGCCTTTGAAAAAAACAAACTGCCCTGGATACGTTGAGTTTTTAAAAGCCAATAATTATTATGATATCTATAAAACACAGCTTTACAGGGAAGGTACATGTGTCCCTAAGCGCCTGATTTTGTGATCAGTGTTTAGTGTGTGTGTGTGTGTCCCCCCCCCCCCCCCCTATAAAAAAATCTGGTTTGGCTTTTGGGGGTAGAGGCTGATCCAAAATCAGTGCAATTTATGTTAGAAAAAGAAAAAGACTACAAATATGGCCACGGTAAATGGGAGATGTGAGGAGCATTGAACATTCTTCAAAATCTTATATTGATAGAGATGGATGAATTAATGATTGAGTGAATGAATGAATGTGGAGGAAGGGAGGGTGGGGGGTGGGGGAGGGGGGGGGGGGGGGGTTACACTCGGGCTTCAGAACACTCTGGAACATATAAATGATCAATTTGCGTCTTTCAGCAGAGAATAAAAAAGGTTTTGGCGGTCCAAAGCTGCAGTCAAGCCTTAGAGAAACAGAGGGAGGAAAGGATGGATGGAAGGATGAAGGGAAGTGAAGAAGCTGGCCACACACTTTCATGTCTTGGCTCCCTATTGTCCTCTCGTTTTACCCTCTTTTCTGTGTCATGCTTTTACATCTCTCTATAACATATGCCATTCTTCCTCTGCCGCGTCTCAAACAGAAGTCTGATGTCACGTTCCCCCCCTCTTCGTTTTTCTTCTTCTCCGCCTCCTCAACCATCCTATTCACACCGTTTTCTATTCCCCACGGCCCTTCCGCCTCCTCCATCTGCCTTTTCACCTCTTCATTGTACTTTCCATCTTCCAGCAGCTCCTCCTCTTTTTCGTTTCCACCCCTCTGCTCCTCCTCCTCTTCCCTCCTCTCGCTCTTTCTCTACACGGGGAACACCAGGAAGCCGGAGAAGGTGGAGTATTTCCAGCCTCCCATTAGGTTTCCTCTCTCCAGTTTGAGGTAGGCCCGGTCTCCCTTCTCCATTTGAATCAGGACACCGTTGCTGGCCGCCTCGCGCGTCACGTCCTGGTCGCCGGCAAATGCCGAAATCACCGGCCAGCCGTTGTGCATCAAGCTCACCTGGATGAGACGGAACAGGAGAGACATTTTACTGAATGGAAAGAGACTGAGAGAGACAAACTGGCAGACAGACACTCACTCACACAAGCAGGGAAAGGTTAAAGGTTAACCCTTATGGGGGTTACAGGTTACTTTCATTGTCCCCCAGAGGAAAAAAAATTGTTTGGATTCCAGAGAACAGCTGCATCCTCCACACATTACAAACCACACTGCAATAAAAACATTCAATTCATTAAATGTAGGAACATCTGGAAGGATGCACGCAGTGTCAGGAGGGTTTTTACTGTTACTGAATACATATATTGCTGTTTTTAATTCAATAACAATACATTTTTATATTTAGTGAATTAATTATGAAATGGACTTTATTTGGAGCACACATGGGCTTAAATGATGTCACAGTATCAATTCAGCCCATGCCAGATTTTGACTTTTTTTTATAAAATATATTTATTGTATATTCCAAACTCTACATGAACTAATGAATACATTACAAATGAAAGTTGGTTAGTTTTTTAGTGCATCAAATGTAATAAGTTACATTATTTTTAAATAATTGAAATAGTTAAATTACTTATTACATTTTTAATAGTAATTTGTAACCTATTACATTTCCAAAGTAACCTTCTCAACCATGGATGCAAACCCAAAATACACTTGATCCTGATGCTTTCACATTTAAACTTCTTGCTGTGCCGTAACATCCCAACAATCTTTAAATAATGTAATGGGGGGGGGGGGGGGGGGGACATCATGAAAAAAATGCATTTTTGTTATGATAATACAACACTGCCTGGCACAGCTGCTGGGAATTCAACACATATCAATAGATTTATCAAGAATGGCTGCTTCTTTTTTTTTTTTTTCAATTACCACTTGGAGAGGATCTAACAATGACTTAGAGCGATATTCACTCACAGAAAGACACAGCAGACCCACACGCTGTCTTACTCAACAGATGTTTCAATAGGGAATAACATCTTCTTCAAACAAAGAGAAGTATCTGTCAAAAATGTGTCCCCCCCCCCCCCCCCCCCCTCCCTTCCCCCTTCCCTTCCCAGGCCAGCCAACACACACACACACCAGACGACAGCTTTCATCACTTCTCTTTTGAGCAACGGCAGAAATACAAGAGCTCCCTGGATTAGTTTCCCCCTTATGCTTCACTAAGAAATGGTTTTATGCTACCCCCCCTGACACTGACGCAGCGCTAAAAGTAACTGAAATAAAAATTCCATATTCTGACCCGGCTTTTAATTAGTGCCTATACCAATTTTTTGAACCACTAATGTATATTGTGTCCATGTTTTCTTTAGATTTGACACTATCATAGTGAAAATACATTCACAATCAGACTATATTATGACCTTATGTTATCTAAAATGAGAACATAATAGCCATAATTGTTTCCGTTAATTCATGTAAAGTGAAGGATGCAACAGTATTTGAATATTAAGCTTCACGATAACCTCTAACACTCTCTATGTGCAAAAATATATCAGTTGTTTGGACCATCTAGGCCACTGTAGGGAAAGTCAAAATTTCAGGCTTAATGAATGTGTGTGAATATGTGGTTTTTAATTGCTTTCAAATGCTTTAAAATGGATAAAATGTGACCCGAACAGTATGTAAGGGTTAACAAAAAAGTGGGGGTCGTGTTGCATTTGAGCACTACATATATATATAGTACATATTCACATGGCCGGAGCTACCATACAGGCAATCTGAGCACGAGTACCCTGGGGCCCTTGAGCTGAAAGGGGCCCTCTACATGATTTTTTTTTTTTCAACAGCCATACTTTTGATGTTGATAATTACCATCGCCATTGGAAACCAAAGTATGTCCAATCCAATTAATCCAGTGATAATATAATAAATGTTATTTTAAAGACAATTAAGTCTCATGATTGACAGTTTTATCAGTCCATTTTTGATGACTGGGCAAGTGATGATTGGTTAGGACACCACATTGCACTGGGCTTAGATTGAATCAATGAGTGTGTGTGTGTGTGGGAAAAATGATTAACCAGTGGAAATTGGACAGCGCCAGCGGTAACCACAAGCTAAGCAGGGCACATAAGCTTCAGTGCCCAGGGGTATTAATTCAGCCTTGCATATTCAAAACATCAGATTTTTAATGTATAAAATACCAGTATAACATAGCTTAATATTGGTAGGCAAGAGAGTTATTTTAGCACTAAAAATGTTAAGTTATACCAGTTTAACATCCATGATTTTCTCATGGCTCATGCGATGTGTTTTGCTGCCATTGAGAAAAATAATCCTTATGACTCCTGATGATTAAAAACAAAGTTAAAACCAAGATGAAGTCATAGTGAGGAGAAAATGAGCAATGTTGCATCCACCACCTGTAAACCTTCCACTGTCTGGTTCAAACTTAGCGTTGGCGTTGTTCTTTCTTAACTACATCTGCCTCCTCAAGCAAGATACAACCATTTAAAAATCTTAGAAAATGTACTCTCTATCCCCTCTAATGTTGTAAAAAAAAATATATATATCCTGTCAGGGAATATCACACCTGAGCTCCACATACGTCAAAATATTTCTGTTCACTCTAGAAGTGAGTAATTGTAAAACTGTTGCTAACTGATGGAGCGCAGTTATAAACATCACATAATTATACACTTATCCACCTCATTCTACTTGATGGTCAGGAGAGGGTGAGTGTGTGTGTGTATGTGTATGTGTGTGTGTGTGTGGGCAGGAGATGGAGAGCCTGTCAGAGTCAAGAGCCCTCCTGGCCCGGCACTCCTCTTAATAGCAAACTGAACATAGCAACTCAGACTGTACGTGTGTGAATGGGTGTTTGGGTGTGTGTGTGTGTGTGTGTGTGTTTGTGTGTGTGTGTGCTGCTCTGAACAGCCAGTCTGTGAATTTGATGAGGACACTCAGACTATACTTAAATTATTATTATTTTTAATTACCAGGATGGGAACATGCCACAGGTCATGTTGAAAATTTAGTTAGTTTGACTGCAAATAATTGCAAAGGAAGTTATGCAGCACTTACATATTTTATAGTATATATTAGCATGTTTTTCTAATGTCTTTTATAGGTGCATAATTGCTGCACTCTCTAGTAGTATAATGTTTATTAGTGCTGCAGGCATTGCCAAAACATCATACATTTCACATCTGATAAATGGGAATTTGCTTTTAGAAGATTTTGTTTAAATGAAATATTCAAAGATAATTGTAATTGCAAATAAGTGCTGTGCAATTCAGACCATTGCTGACATAAAATATTTTCTTTAACATACAAGAGCTATTGCACTGTATGTATACACACTGTATAGTAGCCAAGTGACTCACTATGAGATGAGAGGGTATTGTTTTGGTTGCCTGAACTTGGCTCCAGATTAACACATCTTGTGCTGTGGGGGAAAAAATAAATCTCCTCATACATATCTATTTAAATTCTGCTTTTTCAGTTTGACAGTTTCACACTCTTCTGATCCATATTCGCCACCTCTCTGCAATCTATGGATGGGGAGAAGTCACCAAAGTCTTGTAACGGCTTTAGATATAAGGAGTATATACAGTAGACTGACAATATATTTTGAACACACCAATGTGCAGTGGCAGTGCACATTTCTGGCTTATCATTTAAAGACCGTGTAAAGTGAATTCAGACATTTTCTTCTAAACACATTAAATAGGTCATAAATGTATTTCTGAAAAAGGTGTAAAAAGCATTTCAACCATTTAGATTTGAACTACAGTTAGCCAGTTAGCTGAGTTAGCCGCCGAGCTAACCGCCGAGTTAGCCGCCGAGCTAGCCGCCGAGTTAGCCGCCGAGTTAGCCGCTGAGCTAGCAGCAGAAAGCTCTCAGACCTAGCGTCCATGTTTCTGGTAGAGGTGATGACTTTGATTGACAGGTGACACTTGGTAGGGGGCGGGGTTTCAGCATACTCAGCGGTCACTCCCACAGCGTTTGGGAGCAGAGAAATAGGCAGACTTTTACACAACTTTGAAGCCTAATTTCATATATTTGCCGATTTTTTTAATCATTCAACTTTGGCAGGGTGGTTAACAACACACTTTTCTGTGGTATGTCAAACTCAGAACACACATTTATTTGTACTTTACACCGACTTTAATGTAGACAGCAGGCATAATATTGACATTTTTGCAGAGAACCATTATTTTGCCTGAGCAAAATACCAGCAATACCATCAAGTGTCTAGTTTCCACCAATGAGTTCACCAGTTTTATTGTTTCTGTTGTTGTTATACATGATGTGTTGTTGATGTATACTGTAGTTTCCATACACTTTTATATATAATGTAATCAGAGCTTTCTTTATTAAAGAAGAGCTGGCTCTCTATGTCCCTCCCTGGTTAAATAAAGGTTATACTAGTAAGAATGTAACTGCAGCAATTGATGTTCAGGCTTCATTCAAATCTGTCCTGATTTGATCACAAATGTAACACTGTTTCAAAGAGTCTGCAATTACTGATGGAGATGAGCACAAATACTTACAACAGAGCTGCAGAAACATGAAATTTGTGCAACATGCTCTGCTGATCCAGTTGTGCAACCATCATCAGTAACCCCCCCCCCCCCCCCCCCCCCACCCTAAAATGTCAAGCTGAGCTCAATATTCGTACAAAACAGATGACGGACACTTTGGTTAAAAAAGAACATTATATGGAGAGGTGCAACCAAACACCTCAAATTAGCCTCATTAACCTCTGGATCATAATATGAACTAGAGGCATGGAGAAGGAACAACAGGTGGAGGAAACAGAGAAAACTAGCATTAGATAGGTAGAAATGCATGTAGAAGATGATAGAGCCAGGCAGAGAGAAAAGATAGGGATGGATGGAGAAGAAGGGGGAGACATGGTTTCTGTCTGATGTGCATGTAATGATTCCAAACACAGACAGAGATAGCAGACAAAGAAAATCCAGTTCCACTACATCACTCCCTTACCCCTAGAGACACAGACACATACGCATCATGCAGATGAAATCCCTCTTACCTACCCGACCGTCCAGCCAAGCAGCTCATGTGGAACACCTACACCACCACGCACTACACTACACTACACTACACACAGTCTCTCTTTCTATCAGTCATTTATTTCAACTTTCCCTCGTTGTCCCCTTTAAGACTTGGAATCTGCAACACACTTCGTCCAACCGCTAAAATAATGGTTTCTTGGCTATCACATTAAAAGGTCTCCATTGTGGTGAAGTGCCACGTTGACTCTGTTCAAACACATCGGGAGCCTTAACAAACAAAGCCAAGATGCTTGTGTGTGATTTTTGGCTTCCGGCATTTGAAAGGACGATGAAAGAATGTACTGCAACATCTTAATAGGCTGTCTTGTTATCTCACATTTGGTGCAGAGAGCAGGTAGAGCGGTTCATTCATTCAAATTTAACTCATTTAATAAAATTGTTTTTTTTTTTACAGAAACAGTGCAAGTCTGGAAGGAAGTCTTTGTGTCATTCTCTGGCTATATATATATATATATATATCTATATGTCTTTCACACACACACATATACACACACAGCCACGCTGGGTCAGTGCATGGTGTGTACCCTGGTGATGTATAGCTCTAATAAAGCTGTGACAGTAGCTTTTGGAAAGATGAGACTGTGGTGTTGCGGTCGCTGGCGGTTAAGCTGGTGTCAGTCACAATCTCAGCCTGACAAAATAGAATATTTAGTCTACAGACAGCAAAACCCTACAAGGAACTGATACAGGTACCAATCCTTTAAACTATCAGTGCATACAAAAAAAAAACAGTAGTAAGCATGAAGCACCCAACGCAGCAAAAATTCAGTGTTCTCCACAGTGTATTAGCATAGTTCACATATACAGTAGTTCAATGTATAGTTCAACCCCATCCTAAAGTCAGTGTTATCAGTCTCCCTTACTATGTACAAGTTCTCTGCTCAGTCGTGTCTTTTTTTGTTTTCCATAGTTACTTTGCAGCATTTGTGTTCCCTAAATATTGTGAGTAGTGAAACCTCTTCTCAGTATTGCAGCTCTGTAATTTGCTCCAGACAACCCAGCATTAACTCCTGTACTGCGGTTCAGACAAGGCATCAAGCTCCCAGGAATGGTCAGAACGGCCAGGGTGATGGACGGAGGGTTGGTAAATAAATGGTGTGTAGAGTACAAAGTATTGGGATCCTGTCTAGGATCTGACCTCTTCCCTGTGTGTGTGTGTGTGTGTGTGTGTGTGTGTGTGTGTGTGTGTGTCGGCTTGTGGAAACACGCTGATTGCCTCAGTGGTCACACATGAACACACACACACACACAAACCTGTATGAATAAATAGGTGTTGGTTGTGTCTCTGTGCAGCTGTCTGCCAGTCTCACTCACTCTCTCTCTCTCTCTCTCTCTCACACACACACACACTGTCAACTACACCCTTACAATTACCAGCCATAAATATAAAAGCATGATAATAGGGGCTGTGCATCGTGTCAGGCCTCGAACGATCTGCATTCATTAATGCATAAGCACCAATTAACTGACTGAGTAACAGAGAGAGACAGAATAACAGAGAGAAAGAGAGAGAGAGAGAGCGGGAAGGCGGAACGAGGATATAAAGAGAGAGGAAAAGAGATAGAGTGGCAGAAGACAGTAGCAGGGTAGAGAAAGGGAGAGGGAGAAAGACAATCTAGCTTTCAATATGTAAATAGAAGTTAGGTGACGTCTCGGTGCGGCACTCAACGCCAACGATACAATGACATCCTGTTATTGCATCATCACATCCTGTCCAGTCCACTGTCTTGACATGACGATGACACTCAGAGGGTTTTTTTGTCCTACGTTTTTTTTTAATGTCTGTCTTTCTTTTTCTCAACATTTCTCTCCCCCTTTTTTAATCTCTAAATCTTTTCCTCTGCTTTCTTTTACTCATCTCTTTATTGCAACCTATCTTTCTTTTTTTTCCCCCCTCTCTCTCATCCCTCTCTCTGTACAGACAGAGACATCCTGATGGATAGAAAACATAATGATGTGTCTGTCTGGGGCCTGTGACACCCCTCTTGTCTTTAAAATGGCAAAGTTTCAAATAGTGAAAGTTTTCTAAAGTTTGTAACAATGTGAAGTCATGCTCATTTTAGAGATGATGAAGTAGTAGGAAAGCAAACCTTTTAACGATAAGATGGGATATACAAATTCTTTGCTCCATACTGAGACATTCACCAGTGTTGATTTTCATTTAGGTTGTCACATTTCATTGTTGTATCTCAATAAAGGCCTCCTGTCACATTTACATACAAACATGGAAGAAGTGTTGAATTAGTAGAATGATTTTCATGTAGAGCTTGAGAATTAAACACAAAACAATGTCAACCATCTCAGCTTTTGACCATTGTTTCTGAGGACCATGGGACACAGTCGGGAACTCTGTAAAACTCTGAAAGCAAGCAAATTGAGATTTTTTTATTTTTTATTTTTTGTCAACAGCTGTTTCCAAGGCCAGGAATCAAATGTCAAGCTCAAATTCAACATAGATTAGAAGTTATAGATTGCACAGTGTGAGGACGGTGTGATACGACGGAAAGCTCCAGGTCCAAGTCGAGTAAATGGACCTTGGGTTGAGAGTGTTTTGTCAAGATCAGCATTAGTTTACTACAGCAATTTAACAGAGCAACACAAAGAACAATGAGGTTCCTGCTGTAACAATTTAGTCTGAGTGACAGTAGGCAAGTCAGAGATCAATAACACTATATTATGCAGAGGGGACTGCAGTGCTGCCACCTATGAATAACTGTTGTAAACAGTGTTAAATTCGATGATACCCACAAACAGTCGCCCGCTGCCAACAATTGGAGCGGTTACTAGATACCCAGAGTATCTAGTAACATGCTTTCTCATTATTGAAATCTAGAACATCTGTGCCGGGCCAGGAGAATTTATTTAGGTCAGCTCTGTGTGTGATTAGTTTGTGGTTTCAAAAAGCTTTTTTATTTTATTTTATGATTCCTAGAAATACAAACCAGAAAAAACAATTACTGTACATAAATGAAAGGAAGCTTTTCATGTTATAATGCTTGAATATCCTAAACATACTCATATGAGGTGTGTGTGCAGCGTGTCTCACAGTTGCACACTCAGCAGTGTAATGGTAGGTAATGACATAGATTTTAAATGATGATAAATTCCTCAGTAAATACATACATATGAGTGACAATGAATGAATGCCATGAGGAATTCCGCTCTGGATCTGCTATTTATTTATTTCTTTACACCGTTCACTAACAGCAAGCAAACGTCCAACTATTTTGTCGCATTGCCAAACACTGGACGCTGTCCTGTCTACACTGAATCCATTAAATGTGCACTTCTGTTACATCATATAAACAAACCACGTACCTATCAGCTGTACACTCAAGAGCACACTGAAGATGTAACCACTCAAGTAAAAGTGGGGAAGTTCTTGCCATCTTCCTCCCTACCTTCCTTGTACTGTTTTAAACAGAAAACATATGTTTTATATTGTGATATTTATAGATCTCTACACAGGAAATAACATACAATATAGATCTCCCTCCAGCCAGCTGCCACCGTATTTAGGTATTTATCGTGAAATGTGGAGGTATCATAGAGATGAACTCCTCATTTCAACCGAATGAATCAGCCTCTTTCCTCGTCCATGACACCGTGTCCTAGAGCGGTATGACGTGAGTGACAGGAAGTAAATAGAAAACAGGGCGCCCGGCTAAAGTTGAGCTCAAAACAGCCCGCTGCTTAACGCTGCGTAGCTCTGAGTCGCTCGCGGCCAGTCAGGACATTCCAATAGAAAACAAAGCAATCAAACTGATTTCATCACTGACGCTCGCTCACATCACATCCAATTAGGACACAGTGAAGTCATTCCAGATTAGTGTTATATATTCATATACAGTATGGCATTAACTATACAGTAGATTATGTTACCCTACACTATATCTTAAAATCCCTTTGTAGAGATTGTATTGTAAGCAAGAGACAGTGTTGCTTAAGTATTTTGATGTACTTCTCCATCAGTGCCACAGTCACCATAGCAGCCTCTACTATAATCACTCTTATTGTTGCCTTTTTATGTTTATTTGTATGTTTCCAGGGAATCTCCTAAAATTCTGAATGGATTCTAAGTTGTTGTTTTTTTCAAACACTGGACACATGTACATTTTTTATTTATGTTGGTTTTACGTCATTTTGAAAATGACATTTGCACCATTTTTTACCAAAAGTAAGACTGAATGCTCCTGAAAATGTCAAATGGTGTAACCACAAAAGAATGATAAATAATAAATATTTTGTCCACCTACAGTGTATTTAAGTGGACTTATACTAATAATTACTTTTAATTTAAATGATATTCCATTACCTTTATTTAATATAAAACGTTATAATGTAAGATCATGCCAAACTAGTCGATATGGTGTTTTATTGAGAATTTACTGTTTTTATGGTTACACCACTTAGACATTTTTGCCATAATCCTCTAATATATTCTCTCAAATGGATTCAAAGCAGAAATGTTATACTGGGTCCACAAAAAAAGAATGTGTGCAATTTATTCATACGTTTATTTTCAAGTTTTAACACCTTTAAATTTGATTAAACCACATGGACACAAAAACCACATCATTGACCCGTATTCTTTACACTAATTACCATGTTTCAAGCTATCAGTCGGGAGGTGTGTTGTGACAAGTAGTTAAAGAAAAATATACTAGATTCAGCTCACTCACAGACTTTTCAGACATATCATTAAAATGACAGATTGCTGATGAATGTAAAGGAAGGTGAATTTACTGTCTCTCTGTTGCTTTCTATGTGTCCTATGTGGGCCTGATACTCAGCAGTGTATTATGTAAGAGATTTCACAACCTAGAAAAGTGTACACGGGGTGTTCTTTTTAAAAAAATTAGTAGTCTTATTTTTGAGCATCAAATTCTACATTTAATACAATGTATCTCATTTAACTGTTCTGTGATGATTGCATCTGTATTGCAATAACCTCTGTTTCTTTCTGTGTAAACAAAGAATTATCGGATAGATATTGGATACTCTATGTTATGAGTCATAAGGAAAGCAGTATATATATATATATATATTAAAAAAAAGCAGAAATGGTGCAAAGGTCACACCTTACTGAAATATTTATTTTATAGCCCCAGGAACAAATAAACTGATTCCTAGAAAATTTCAGCAAATCTTCAGTCTTCATCAACATCACCTCAGGGAACAACATCATTAACTTGGGCACAACCTACTGACATCATCGAGGCAAACCATCCAACTCTGAATCTGTTGCCAAATGCCAAACCACACCACACGAGGGAAAATGAATAAAAATGAGTTGAAAATGGAAGCAGATGGTTCTTTGATTATTTATAGTGTTTACATTGTGGAGAAAAAGAAAAAAACGAAGAGGAAATAAAACACCTAGGTGATGCTATAAGACAGCAAGTCCTGACCTTCTACACAGCACACAGGACAACAAAGAAGGACAGTGTTTGATATTGCTCTAACTCACATGTCATTATGAATGAAATGAATCAAACAATAACACGCTGCAAATAATTAGAAAATAATGCTCGCTCGCCTGCAGCTGAAAATAACAGTCAGCTTGCCACGCATGTTTCACTCTGTAGACATACAACAGTTACTTACACACGTGCGCACACCCACACACACACACACACACACACTGGACTTACAGCTAGAAACTGTGACTCATTTGATTTGCATACATGTTCATGAAAAAATAGATGCAAAACCTGAGAAAGCAGTTCTAGTGAAGATTTTATGATCATTTATAATTTGTGTGTCTTTTACTAGATTTGACCTTTATGCAGAGTTGCCTCTGTTTTGGACGATTAACTGGAAGCTCACAGCAAATCTTAACTGTTGTAGTGTAAAAAAGTATTTTTTTAAAATTCCTTCAGGATGCAAAAAGTGCTGTGTCATCTTATGTGTCAACCAACTCTGATATTTGACCTTTGGCGACCCGTGCCACTGTAATAAACACACAAATTATTCTTAGATATCCTGCAAACAGACAGAAATCCTATATACTGAACCCTATACAACAGTACTGGTGGAGAAATATGGTATGAAATGCATCACTTTTACCATCTGATTTTTTAAAAGTTTAGACACTTCTAGTCAACTTTAGGATAGGAAATGACAATGGTTCCTTCTCCTCTTGCTTGTAATGCTTCACACCAAACACCATGGCACCAGAAGTCACCTAAGTATTAGATCTAGGCAATGTTGACTGCCAGTAGAAAATGGGAAGCAGATTGCAGTCTGACATTTTGTTGACCCAATCATTCACTTTACTTTCTCTTAATCCAAGAGTCATAATTCCTACGGTTACTAGAGGGTTTATTCATTTGAATGGCTGATGCTCTCATTGTTCCTGCCAGGACAATATCAGTAAAAGTGATGCAGCAGTCAGACTCGTACAGTCTTTGAACCCGGGGTTTGAATGTGGAGAAATGGGTGGTGAGGTTAATCCTGACCATAAAAAGCTTTTTGGAAGAAATATAATTGTACTTTTTTTTTTTTTTTTAAATCAACAATATTTCTAAAGTCCTAATGAGCCACTTTGGTTGGGTCTTTGTAACAATCTCATTTGATTTAAAGATAATAAATATACAAGGACTACATTCTCTCACTCCTCCTCTCTTTCACACATGAGCACAAACTTTCTGTAATGTTCTGCCAAACTGAGAGAGACTGAGCGCAGGTCGATTAGCTAAATGAAACCAAGCATCTGGCTTGTAGATTCTGTGTGTGCGGGCATTCGTGTGTGTGTGTGTGTGTGTGTGTGTGTGTGTGTGTATGTGTGATTATTGGGAGAAAACGGTTTAAGTACACTCAGTTTATTCAGTTTTCTTCGCATTCATTTCTGCCCAACACAATGATTTAATACTTCACTTGACTTTTGAAATGAAATCCATCAATTTCCGACAATGGAGGATTTCAGAGTCACCAACATCTTCTCAAAGAAAACCCATATCACATGATAGTGAATAAATAATGGGATGACATGGGCTGAAAGGTGAGGTTGTGTATTTGATCCTCATTTTTAAATATTACCAAAATATACATCTCGATTTGCTTCTGTATATTATTGTCATCTACTTTCCATTAGGGAATTGGTCTCTAAGATTAAAAACTTTAGCACCAAACTATGAGTATAAAATACAAAAGAGAGTAGAAAAATGATTCTCCCTCGTTATTGCAGAATTGTCGAAACCCGTCCTTGAAAAGCAAACTCACAAAAACAAGCAGCTGAATATTGTTTCTGTGTGAGGTCTGACATCTCCCAGAATATAGTGTCTCTGTGGCCAGTTAGCAGACAAACCAACTTCATTATTCTATCTTTTGTTCCCACTTTCTCTGTCCAGCATCTCAAAGGCAAGAGAACACAGGAACACATAAGATTTTTTTTATGTGGCTTTTGACTTGGCTCTCGCTTCCCTGCATCTCTACAGTAGAAGATGAGTACAGTATTACTTCTATGTTTTTCTTTGTCATGGCTCAATAAATGCTGCTTATTCTGTTCATACTCCATATGTCTTCAAACACACAGCTGTAGTACGTTGGGAGAGTAGTCACATTCCCTGATGGTTGTACATTCGTAAATGACCATGTCCATACACTGTAAAAAATAAATAAATAAATAAAATAAAATCCTGTTGTTTTTACACGAAACAACTGGCAGCTGTGGTTGCCAGAATAATTCTGTAAAAAATACACAAAATGTATAAAATTACATTTTAATCCAGTAAATTCACCATTGGATTTCTGCTGAATTGGCATGAATGGTATACTATTAAACCAATTCTTTCAGTAAGATTTACATCCAGTTGTTGCTTAATGCATATAGAATACCTTCCAGTTTCACTGAAAAATACCAAACATTATTTAACTAAAAAAGCCTCATTATAAGACTGACATTTAACAGATTTTTTTTCTATAAATTCGCCTCAAAATCTACCTGACAAATAATGTTATGATATATAATATAATGTTAATAATGTCATTTAAACTGCATTGTATTGCTTTTTGTATAATGTTTTTTTCTGCATTTGAACTACACTAATAGGTCATTTCTACAAATTCTTACATATTCTTTCTTTAAAATGAACAGTAAAGTAAACAATGCTCCATTGTATTTCCATTTACAGTTTTTTGATGTCATGATTTTACAGCATTTTGGTGTTAATTCTATGGACATTTCTTACAGTGTATTATTGAGGATAATGCTTACAGACTTAAAGATGCTCACTTTTCGTTATCAGTATTGGTATATTCTGAAGTCAAAAATGATTAGAAGCTCACAATAGAGGATTAAAAAGATTAACCAACAAATCTTTTTATGATAATTTTCTATATATCTTCATGCTTGAGTGGTAGATCATCTACAGACCAAAAGAAACTGACCACTCATTTAGAAGATTTCCCAGTCCCGCGTAGAACAATGTTAGAGTAAACTTAACACAACAATTTTTCAGTTGGTAAATTATGTCTACAGTCATTTTATTAGGCTGTATCAATTGATCTGGGTCCCAGTCCATAGTATTCATGGTAACACAATTGACTTCCTTTTCCATAGACAATCCAAATCCAGGAATTCTATCCTCTAAAATATACCTTGGTCCACCACACCCCATAACCACAACCAACACCAAGTTATCAGGGTTATAACTTACAAGTAGTGCTACTAATCGTTGTAAGCTAGTAGTTTATACACCACACTCACTCTCTGCTCGGCTGCAACTGCTGACACCTAAACCTGCAGTTGAAATGGCTCTGAACCAACATCACATTCATTACTTTCAATGTATGTCGGTATAAAAGATGAAATGTGAGCCATTAACAGCCGTGATGTAGATATCAGAACAAGAGGATAAATTGCAGTTAAATATAAAGTATTACATTGCAGTGCATAAGAATATTCAACAGAGAACCGGTATAATGATGAATGTAGGAAACAGCAGACAACTGTAATCATTTGCATGAATGTCATAAAACATTTGCAATTTTGTTCAAAAGAATGATTCATTGCTTTGATGATGTCCACAAGTGACTAGATGAAGTGGAGGTTGAACAAGTGGTTTTGAGAATTTCAATTCTGATCTGAGAAATGTACCAAAGCAACACTGAGAATAAGTGTAATTGAACATTAGCATGGCTGAAAATGGCTGAAATGTGTCGGGGGGGGGGGGGGGGCCTGGAGAAATGATCTGACATGGCTGTGAGAAAGGTGGGAGTGGCACTGGAGAAAAGTGGGGGGCAGCCAGGCGATTAGAAGTGAGGTGTGTTTGGTCGCCTTCAGACCATCATTAGCTCTGTATGAAGAAAATGAAACCCTTCCGTTCTTTTGAAAGGAGGGGTGAGTGGACGCGGTGTGAGGGTGACGATGCAGGGAGCTCTGGTAAGCAGTTGTCTGTGAGGATTACAAACCACTGGGCTCTGCTTTGGCATCTGATAAGCCGTCAAACACATTCATCTGTAGCTCCAACTGGACTTCCTGTCCCCCAGGTACCTAAACAATACTACCCCCCCCCACCAACGCAGCCTCTTGCATTGTTTTAACGCAGGGCTCATTTCAGTCTGAATGCAGCCTTAGGGTGTGACTGCTTTTTTTTTTTAATGGTGTGTGCTTAAACAGGATATTAACTTGCTCTTTATTCATAGCCCTAAGCTTACACCAATGAACACACACACACACACCACAAGGCCATTTTTTGTGTTTAGCCAGAGTTTCTGCACAGGAAATCAGACTATATTAAATAAACCGTTTGAACATATTTAAGAATGTCTGAAGCGGGTGTGACTGGAGCTCATTTTCATCTCGGTGGTTCTACAGTATACACATATCAATCTTTAACATGTGCGTATTATTTTAAAAACAGAATTTGCCAACACTTTAATTAAGTGGCGCTTATAAAGTATAAGCACATTTCCACAGCACTAACACCAGTTTATTTAGAGACATATGCAATATTGTATCATATTGTAAACAAGTTTTCATATAACTAAGCATGCACTATATAATTGAAAGGATTCTGCTTTGTTGCAAACAGATGAAGTTACTAAAATATTACCAAAATGATGATCTAATGAGAAGTAAGGAAAACCCCCTGGTTATCAGGGCAGTATGCTTTTAGGCAGTGCCTCCAGGTTTTCTTTACTCAATGGGAAATGATAGTTATAGTCAGTACACAGACAGCAAGAGCCATTTTTGATGTGCTCTTTGTGTAGTTTTCATACATCTGCTTTGATCTGAGGATTCATTGATGCCAATTCTGAATGCTCAGGTGCTCAAAGTAGGGTTGTAAAATATCAACTATTCCCTTTGCAAAACCACAATAAATAGCATTTTAGCATTTATTTGTCCATTATATATTGCTTTAAATTAAATGTTTTTTTTACATTTTTGTTTAAATTAATTAAAAGTTCAGCGTGTAAGAGGGCATCTAGCGGTGCAAAAAATACAAAAGCCCATCTCTAGAGCCAGTGTTTGGTTTGTCCATCCTGGGCTACTGTAGAAACATTGTGGTTCAACATGGCGGGCTCTGTGGCAGAGGACCCGGTCTCTATGTAGATATAAAGGGCTCATTCTACAGAAACTAAACCGTAAAACATCACTGTAAAACATACTTATGAATAGCTGTTCTGCTAGACTAAATTCTACAGACTGATCCTTTAATAATTTACCTTTGGTCAACTTTAAACTCAGTGCTCTGTGGTTTTTAAGCATGTTATCTATGTAACATACAGGATCTGTTAGTAGTAATAAGACATCTGGATTATGGTTTGATTTGTGTTATAATAGCAGAGCATGACTCTTAATAGGAGGCATTGTCTTGTCTAATACCTGAAAGTGGTTCCATTATATTATCTTCAAAAAAACAATAGAAAACAAAGCCTGTGATTAAAAAGCCCACCTATATATCCAAAGAGCACCTCACATTGTTGAATATAGATATTCCAGCAGCGCCTCATTTGTTTGTCTTTCTTTTCTGTGAGCTCTCTGTTTTAGGCTGCAGGTACAAGATGTTCACCAAGGGGTAAGATGGAATATATTTGTTTCAATTTACTGTGATTTCAAACAAGAGAGCAGTGGCATATGTAGGAAATGTAAATAATTGCACCTGAAATGACACACCGTGACAAAAGGAAGTGTATGTATATTGTCAATGACTATAAAAATTAGAAGAAACTATCCATTAGTGGGAGAGAAGCAATAGCTAATATGTGGCAGTGTAGTTAGTGTGATTCCATCTGGTCCTTTACATCAGAGAATATGCATTACTATGCAATACTTGAATTTAATAGCTGGGTAAAAAGCGATGTGAGATGGGGTTGCAGTGGTTTTGACAAAGACACTCCCATCACATCTGTCACCCTCACAGACAGATAGATAGATAGTAAAGGATTGATGAGAGATAGAACAAACCGTTTATCCTTTCCTTTGTGCATCTACCCAGCATCTGCTGATAAATAGTTACTCTCATCTGTTTTCTCTTCTTTTCCTCTCCCACATCTTCTCCTGTCCCTCCAATTTTTTTCATACCCCCTGTTTTTTCCTAACTACCTCCTTTCTCATGTCCGTGGCCTTCCCATTCCCATCCCTTTTTTCCTCTCCTCCCCCCCCCCCCCCCCCCCCCACACACACATTTCATTTACATTCACATCCTTTCCCTTCTCTTTTCCCATCCCCTTCATCCCTCGCACACACTTTTTTCCCCGCTGTCTCTCATCTTCTGCATGCACCACGGTAGCTGTCTCTAAGGCAATTAAACAGTGGGAGTTTTCAACACAGCAGATGCGCTGGATGGATGGGAGGATGAATGGAAGAAGGGGTTGAGGGTTGAGCTGCACACATGCCGAATTGCTAAGAGGAGAGAGGACAACCTACACCTGTCTGTTTCATGTCAGGAACATGACAGAACAAAGTTGTTTTTTTTCTAACGGCATACAAGACGAAAGGTTCAAAGCCAGTTTTGAAATGGTACAAACTCTCAGGGAATTGGTGGATTAAAACTCAACAGAGCCCACATGTACTGCACTCTATCCTAAAAATTCTGCATATCAAAAATCAGTTGGTTAGGCTATTATCTAGACCAGTACTTTATTGCCAACAATGTCTAATAGCTACACTGTAGTTCCATGTTAGGAATACAGCAAATTGGCAAAAATAGTACATAATAGAACTAATATGACAGGCATTATTGCCATTGTGTTCTGTATGGCATGACAGACTTAATTACCCCAGTGTCATGAGTCAAGTGTTTCACCATCTACCTATTTCAGACTCAGACAAAGATGTCTCTGAGTACCTGCCAAGCTTGACTTTTCCCCCTCACATATCGCCCACCACTTCCCCTCGTTGTTGTTATTGTTGTTACTGCTGCTGCCATGCTAATTAATTCAAGACTCCAATAATAAAGTATAAGCAGCAACACATAATACCAAAGCCCCGGGGGAGCCAACAGCATAATTACACAACAGTTTAATTTGCAAAAGATACATTGTAATTAACGCTGTGTGGCTTGTAAAGCACCGTCACGAGCATGTTAAACGCTGGAAATGGGTTTAAGAACTTCTCAAGTGCTTCTTATCACTTGACACATCAAAAGAATGTTAAGACTGCATCTAAAGGCGCAGGGAGAATGAGTTGTTAGTAGGATGAAAGAAGAGTTGTGAAGGGCCACATAGGCAGTGTGTAAGAGTCAGCGCGTGAGAGAGAGAAGCAAATAACAGGACAATGTGATATTCCTAATAAAAATGAATAGTATATATTTTTTTAAATTATTATTATTTTTTATTTATTTTATTATGATTATTAATTTATTTATTTATTTTTACTCTTTGCTTTTATTTTATTTTTTGTATTCCTACTGTATTTTATTTATTTATTTATTTTATTTGAATTGGTAATTATTACATTATTAGCACAATGATAAATATTGTTCATTTCTGTTAATACTACTATTGCTAACTGGTAGGGTATAGGTATGTATACGTATGAGTGATATTTCTTGAATATATGTTAATACTGTGTGTGTGTGTGTGTGTGTGTGTGTGTGTGTGTGTGTGTGTGTGTGTGTGTATGTAGATATATGTATGTGGGTATGTACATATTATTATCATTGTTGTTTATTTATTTTCTTTATTGCTGAGATTGTTGGAGGATGTTTCTATGTTATGTTTGTTTTCATCTTGGAAAAATTAATAAACAGAGCATTGAAGAAAAAAAAGAATAGTGTGTGTGTGTGTGTGTGTACGCTGCGTGCGTGAGTGCGTGCGTGCCTGCCTGCCTGTTTAAAAAAAATTGACTTTTAAATAAGCAAAGAGAAGGACACGTCTCTGTCCATGGTGCTGAAACCAGAAATCTGCTGGTGCACACGTTTAAAATTGACTTGAATCTTTTAAATAAGCAAAGAGAAGGACACGTCTCTGTCCATGGTGCTGAAACCAGAAATCTGCTGGTGCACACGTGCCCCTCATCGCGCTCACCACAGCATTCCATCCTCCTGCCGGCTACACGCGCAAGATTTGGCTCTGTCCTCCGTGCATGTATTGATTAATTATGATTGGGCCGGCGGGTGTCGGGCGACTAGCTTTCATCTGTTGATGCCCGCCCCCGTCGTTGTCTCCCGGGAAAGACATCTCAAACATGTACAAAATGACTTCCAGTGCGGATGATATTCAACTTTTATGAGGGGGAGGGATAAAGAAAGCAGCGTATGGGAGTGCATGGTGTGGTCTGCGCGCACAGACACACAAACACACACACACACACACATATAAAAGACAACACAAGAACGAGCGCTACCTGTATGGTTTGGCGGTTGTAGACTTTCACTACGTGGAAGTTAAAACTGTAAATCCCTTTGCGTGGCGCGATGAAATTACTTCTCTCCTCGTCAAAATTCTTCCCAACGTTTACTAGAACCTAAAAGAGAGAAAGAAAGAAAGGAAGGAAGAAAGAAAGAAAATGTAACTGATGAAATAACTTTATTGGGCTAACAATGTTTGTCACAGTAGTCTCTTTGCCCTCAGATCATTAACAGTTGTGCATAAAGCTCATAACTTTAAAATCTGATGGAATCATGTATAGATATACTCCAGATAGACGCACATTAAGCCACACATTCCCCCTGATTGCATTTAAAACTGTAGTAGATATTGTCTATTTTTTTCAAGAAATCTAATAAATTCTAAGAGATAATAAAACATATATTAAGTCCACGTGTCATTATTGTAGCCTATTTCCAACGCGGAATCATTTGGAAACGGATACTTCATTTCTATTCCAGATAGAGAACTACTCCAAAAAAAAATGGCCCCTCTGGCCCCGGACCACATATTCAGATTGACTGATATAGAGGGATAACTCTGCTTTTATCTTGGCATTCTCCACTGTCAGAACTTCCAAACTTCATGGCAGATGAAAAGAAGCTTAATCAATCTTTCAAATGCAATTTTCAATTATGCATTTCTGCAGCCAAATGTCTGGTTTTATGGCTGGAAGAGAACTATGGGGGTGTAATTGAACGGCAGTTTGAGGGAGAATTAACCTTTAACGGCAGGCGGGTAGGACCTCGCCCTCCCGACCTGCCAGTTACTAAATTATTTGGCGACATGTCCATTCCCATATCCGATATTGTCAGCTCAAAAAGTTGAAATATTAAGAAGGCTTTCCTACTAGGTTATACTCCCCCCACCCCAACCACTTAGGGAATGTATCAGCCTACCTATAAAAAGACTCATTTCTGCTCCACTTTCAGTTAACTTGAATGAGGTGCGCGTACCACTCCACTGTCACCTTTATCTACCGGCTAAATGAACCTGGATTATTGGCTTTCATAAGTTCTTGATAGTTTTACACAAAATGCTCCTTGATGAAGTTCGGGATTCATTACACGTAGATTTTAATCAGTGTTTGGGGGTTTTATGATACAGAAAAAAAGATCAAATGAAACAGTCTTCGGGGAGTATTTTAATGATCTGAGGCACAGGAAAAAAAACATCGTGTCTGGTGCCTTTTCAAATTATGAGATATTTTACATTTCAATCCATACGGTTCAAGTTGTCTGTCTAGGCTTAGAGCTACCACAGCAGGCAATAAGCATGCCACACGTGAAACACACACACACACACACACCTGAAACTTAATATGTGCGCAGGTCCATGATCAGGCAGAATGACACAAATGTGGATAGACCTGTGTCAGTGACTTTACTTCTTCCACTGTTTTGTTTCTACTCTTATTTTTAGAAAAAAATATATATTTTTGCCTCCTACCCGATCAAAGTAGATGACCATCGTCCGGTTGCTCATCTCGGAGGGCTCGTGGTTGGTGTTCCGGACTGCGGAGAACGCCACCTTGGCGCTGCCCGAGCGCACCGAGATCCCTAGCGCCGTGCCCGTGGGGTCCGCGGCCGGGTTGGAGTCGCACACCACGAGGCACTTCCCCTCCAGAACGATTGGTTCCGTCTCGTTCTGTGCAAGGGACGGGCTCGCCGCGAGCCACACGGCACTTAACAGGCAAAACGCCAACATACCGGACCAGAACGATCAACTTCTCCTGTTGTCTTCACACCTCAAACCGTCTGGGTCTGGTCCCCTTATTAAAAAAAAAAAAGTCAGACAAGAAGAGTTTCCCGGTGTTCCCCCGATGAGCCTTGAAGAAAGGTTGTCTTAAAATTGGATGCCACTCCGTTTTCTTTTCTTTCACGAGCCTACAGCAAACACTTTCTTCCTCGCCGAGTCTTTTGAAACCAGACTGTTATGTTTTTTTTTTTACGATTTTATCCTTTTTTTCCCCCCTCCAAAAATCTGTGTAACAACCCCGTATCTCCAGCCTCAGTGTTCACCTGTTCTTTTTCCTCTTTTCTCACTTCTCACCAGCTTTTCTGTCACTTGGAAACACAAGAAGCGGGAGTCGCGAGCGGTGCGGAGGGGCCCTGGTCGAGTGAGGAGGCAGCAGAACTCATAGCGCGCGGGGGGAGCTCCGTCTGCTCTCTCTCGCGCGCGCTTGAATTATTGATATGTAAGATATGAGAGTTTCATACACAAAAGGCTCGAGAGAAAGGGACGCGGCGCGCGAGCGCAAGATGCTCCCGCCCTGGTCCGACTCTTTTCTTTTTTTTTTTTTTTACAGACCCCTCCCTCCCCTTGGTAACGGAGACCCATCATCGGATTAGCGCGTGCGCGTCTTTGCTATTTTCCAATCACGGCGTGCCGACCACCCCCCTCCCCTCCCCGCCTCACCTCTCTCTCTCTCTCTCTCTCTCTCTCTCTCTCTCTCTCTCTCTCTCTCTCTCTCTCTCTCTCTCTCTCTCTCTCTCTCTCTCTCTCTATCTATCTATCTCTAACACACAACTTTCTTATAGATGGCCCACACACTTGTTCTCTTTGCTCTCTCTATTCCAATTTCTCTGTCTGTCTGTCTCTCTCTCTTTTTTTTTTGTTCTCTTCCCTCTCTCACTCTTCCACCCAAACAGTAGTATCTTCTTAGCATCTTAAAGGTTAACCTAAAGAGTAGCAGCAGCACCAATAAACCATGCAAGATAAGTACACATTACACTATTGGTGTGATGTACTAGTCAACGGCATCATCATCATCATCATCATCATCATCACTGAAGCACTAAACTGCCTTGATAAATTGCTCTGCAACCAGCAAGAAGTCATAGGTGTAGAGATAAAACCTCTCTAGGATGTGTAAATACCTCCTGAAGCGATGTAAAACCTAAAAGTATGCAGTGGGATTAACTAAAGCTGCAGACAAGAGTCAACAAAGATGGTCTAGGTATAATGATTTGAAAAATGTCACGTTAAATAAGGCATACCTAATATCACGGCAGACGTAGAAGACACCATGAGGAGAGGGTGCAGCAATGCGGAAAGTGTGCCAAATGAGTGCAACTGGGATACAAACCAACAGGGACACACAGACATGACAGGTATTTTTTTTTTTTTTTAAAGAGAACTCCAGTGATTTAGTGTTGTACTTCCATAAAGTCTAGGAATGTGTTTCAAACAAGACAGGTTTAATGAAGAATGGTCAACTTTTAGTGCCTGGGTAAACTCCAGAAAAGGCGGGATCCTTTGCTTCACGTAATACATCTCAATAGCATATTTCATTAGACCCTCCCAGCCTTACATTCATGTTCCAGATTGAATACCCCCCACCCCCCTTTATGCACTCAAAGACAATTAAGTATGCAAGACCTTGTGAAATTGGTAAGTGCTCGAGGGCTCTTTGGTTGACTTTTCTCATAGGTTCATGCGCACACTTTCCACAACTCTGCAGACTTTGCTTAAGAGAATAATCCTCAATCAAAAAATGCGGTTGTGACAGTGAAGCGAAGAACAAAAGCAAAGCGTGGAAGAAGTAGACAAGATGACATTTCCTTTTGTTTATAAAGCTTTCTTCAAGTGGCAATAATCAATATCTTTTCATAATAAAATATATCAATGTCTAATGCGGTAAAACCTACAGAGAATTATTACCTGATTTTGCAGCTCTCCTTCAGTTTGTTGTTGGTTCACTCTAACCATTCTTCATGTGTTGTTTTTGGCACTAAAAATAAAAAGACTGTACACTACCTGCTCAGCAAGTCAAATCAAATCAAATGGACAGCTGGTCAATGCCGAAACCAGAGCTACATGACAGTGAATATCATAATTATACCGTTGTTTCATATCTGTTGGATGTGTAGATGAGCGACTGTTTGCTAACAAGTTCGCCATGTCAAATTAAAAAGGTGATAACGTGTCACGCTGGGTTCACAACCTGTCTCCGCTGCACCCCACGGTTTGAAATGTCAGCAGAAAATTTGACAGTCCGCAGAAATGTCGGTGTCCAGGTACAAGGGCTGTCCTCCACAAACTCCACAAAAAAAAAGGTAATATCAGAGCACTCCAAACGGTTGCTACTTGTTACATGTCATACCCATCTCTCTCTCTCTCTTTGTTTCCTGTCTGCCTCTTCACTGCCCACTATCTAATACAGCCATAAATGCCAAAAAATTAATCTTTTAAAAAATTGTAGTATCACAAAATAAAGCCAAAGACGGCTCAAGCTCCCTTATGAGTCACAGAGGACATTATAGAAGCGTGTTTGGAGAGTGGTATTCCCTGTTAGTAGTAAATTCTCTTTGACACATAAAGTCAGTGGAGTGAGATTGATGGAGCGAGATTTGATGTACTGATCTATGTGATATAGGCACAAAATGAAATGTTTGGGATTCCAAAGAAAATAAATGTGTTGAGTTGTGGCAGCAGAAAACATGGTCCAGCTGTTATCATGACCACAACATGATGGATGTGCATGGAAAGAAGTAGAGGAGGAAGGCGACATTTCTTGCTTAGCTTCATTGTTTACTACTACAGCAGCTCAGATGGAGGATGCACGCTGATAACACTCTGACTTGTGTCATAGACTACAATTCAGTAGGTGTGATCATCGTACAGTCTGCATACATCAAACCTGATGTCATACCCGGTAAACTTATACGATTGTTCAAATCTCATAGGCTATAGGTGCCTTAAGATTGCATCTCATTGATTAACGTACACAACTTACTGTATTCAAAAACTATTTTATTTAACAGTGACTCGACAATTTTTCTTTTCCTTGTTTAAAGTTTGTCATTAGTCATCACATTTCTCCTCAACTGCTCCAACTCATCCTCCTTTCTGTTTCTACACTCTTCGTCCTCTTCCTTTTCTTTTTTCTCCTCTCATTCAAACTCTTTTCTTTTATCATTGCTTTCTAATTATTTTCTATTTTTCTGTCTGTCCCTTTTTTTTTTTACTACTCTCTGCGTGTCCCTGAATCATCATTTCTACTGTCCCATCCCCTTACGTCTCCCATTCTCTGTCTTTCACTCCTCACTTCTTTCCTTCTCCCCGTTTCTTCACCACTTTGTTCTCTCTTCTCTCCCCTCCTTGCCCCCCACCCCTCTGACTCCTCTCTCCCTGTCTTTGTCTATCTCTGTCATTTCTGCAGTTTTCCTCCCTGTCTCTCTTTTGCTGTTCCTCTCTCTCCCAGGGGTTTCCTTCAGCCTCTAATACAAGCTGACGGTGAATGACAGGCCAAAAGGACTTCTCTCGGATGCAGGACGCAGGGGACGAGCCACATCTACTCTCTCTCTCTCTCTCTCCTTCTCTCTCTCTCACAAACATATATAGATTCTGTCACACACTCAAATCTCCATTTTCCTCTCCCTTTCTCAGTACCACGTTGCTCTTTTGCCAACCACAGTGTGTGTGTGTGTGTGTGTGTGTGTGTGTGTGTGTGTGTGTGTGTGTGTGTGTGTGTGTGTGTGTGTGTGTGTGTGTGTGTGTAAGCTGTCTGAGGTTGTCACAGTCACACAGGAGGAATAGAGCTCATTGTTTCTCAGGGTGACACTGGCCTGACTGCAGTTTAACTGGACTGACAGGAGCAAGCTGCCACCACAAACCTACTTTGTCCATATGTATGTGTGTGTGTGTGTGTGTGTGTGTGTGTGTGTGTGTGTGTGTGTGTGTGTGTGTGTGTGTGTGTGTGTGTCTGTGTGTTGTACATGTGCTTGTCTGAGTGTGTGTGTTGGCTTTCACTCAGCAGAGATTAAGAGCCATCATGGATATCATATTCATTGCCTCTAGACCCCCCCCCCCCCCCCCATACTGCCTGTCTGTCCACCTGCCAGCCTAATTGCCTGTCTGTCTCTCCGCTCGGCTGTCTGTCTGTCTGCCTGCTGGCCGATGATGCTCTCTAGCCTCAGACTCCGAGGATGCGCAGTGCTACCATGACATTTAGGAAGTGAGATCACCAAAGTTCAGGGGGTTTTTTTGGAGGGGGGGGGGGGTTTAAAGAAGGACAACCAGAAAATAATCAAAAGCTAATATGGGAAACACAGTCCTCTTATTATAATTATGAAGATAGCAGTAGGAATACACTGTAACCAACAAGCCAGCATAATGTGAAGAAAATATGGCTTTACTCAGTTGGCATATTGTCTGGAATGAATCCTATTGTCATCACTGGACTAATGTGCTGTTTGGAAGCTAATTAGGTGTGAAAGCTGAGACGACAAGAACAAGTATCACTTTTCTATTTGCGGGCTTATTTTAGTCTAACTGAGATGCGTGATGTGACATTCTATTTCTTCTACCTCTATAGTGTTAACTAAGCTGTGTATTATTTCTATAGGATTGGAAAATAGGTTTATGTGAATAATTTCTTCATTGTGAATGTCAAATTCCTGTTGATAGTGAAGAGGAGCCAATCAGGAGGATAATTAGATTATTCTATGCATTGGATTCAATGTATTTAATCTATCTACGTGTCCCTGGGTATCATTTCTCATGAGCTCAAGTCCTAAAGGAAGTCCTATGAGAAAATCACAGTGAGTGTTGCCTCACTCTAAAATGCACGACTCAAAATTACAGATGTGGAACTGCTAAAGAAACATGTCTCTCAACAGCTGCTCTCTTACCAGTTAAACACAAAACTGCAAAAAAAAAAAAAAAATGTTTTTAAGTTTTCTCTTTAGCTTCACTGGTTGTCTTTACCCAGGCTGATTACAACAATCTGAACAAATCATTTTCTAAATATACAGTCTGAAACAATCATACATACAAATATAATTATATCACACCTCCCACTGTGAGACTCATTTCAAAGATTACTAAACAAGTCTGCCTGCAGTTCTTCCAGTGTCTGGCAGAGTCACTTGTCCCTACCTACTCACCTACAATAAAGAACTGAGCAAGTTGTGCTTTCTGTACCTTATACACTGAGGCTGATGTTGTCTGTAAATAGGCTGCTGTGAACCACTGGAAGGCTTAGAGTGACCAGGACAGCCTTATTAGGTCATGGGTTTTTTGTGGGTTTTTTTTATAATACATTTTAGTATCCTCATTTACTTTTAGACATTACATATGGTTTTTTATCTTGCTGTTGGTTTTATTTATTCTTACACCTCTTGTCTTTTTTATTGTCTTTTTTTTGGTCTGTTTGTTGCTTTATTACTCTCATGCTTACATTGAGCTGCTGGAAACCTGAATTTCCCAGTGGGATCAATAAAGTGACTATCTATCTATCTATCTATCTATCTTATCTAAGTTCTCACTTGCAGCAGTTTCTTGTATATTTCCTTAGTCTCTGTTGTGTCACTTGTGTAACCTAAAAATCGTGAATATAAATCATTGCATCAGTGCACAGTATATATTTTTTCCTATCTGGTTTTACGTTTATTCTTTAGGCCTATATTGACATTTTGTGGCTCGGTCGTAGAAACTGACTGAAAAAGTGGCACGTGTTCACAAAGTGGGATTCGCTAGAAGCTTGGCGCGGCTCTTAATCATATATCGGACAGTAGGTTTACAAAGTTATATCACTCTTGTCTGAGGATGAGTCATGTGTGACTGCGAAACATTACCGTATTTCTTTTGTGGAGCAGTTCATTCTGCAGCAGAGAAGAGTTATAAAACCCCATATATTTGATGGGGCAAACAGCTGACATGATAGCTTCCTCGCTTTTTGACTATCCACAGGTCATTTTCACAAAAGGCATTCTGACATGTCACAGAGGGAAAAGCACAGGTGTAAATAATAAAGTGAATGATGGCTGTATTCCATTTAGCTGCTTCAGTTTCAGGGTCCTGGTATTGTGCATGCTGGCTCACACTGTCATGGCTATACTGGGATACCTGAATAGAGCAGTCATTGTTAATGTTATTAGTAACACGTGTGCTTTTTCCTGCTATGATGAGTCAAAATGACTGCTGTTCTAATTCCCTTAAAAGGTCAAAAGGCAAGAATCCAATAATCGCACTCATTCTATTGAAATCAATTGATTTCAGCCCAAAGTTGAAGCCCACATTAGTCCATAAACCCTTAAAGACATTCAACAATCACAATCAGCATCTTTGAAGTTAACAAGATCTCATACAGCTTTTTGTTTGTTTGTTTATGTATCATCACTTATTTCAAATGTACAACATTTAAAAAAAAAAAAAAAAAAAAGTGTAACAATCTCCACCAAACATATCAAATGTGTTAAAATTGAAAAAGGAGTTCAAGTTCTCACTTAAAGGTGTAAAGTAAATTATAGACAGGGTGTAGAGAGAATGTGTGAGTAAAACTTTATGCAACATACACAAACAGTTGCATCCATTATCTGTCCAAGACGCACGCACGCACGCACACACACACACACACACACGCACACACACACACAGAGAGTGATTTTTCATCCGCTAAAAAGAACATCTTACCAGAGAAATCTCAGGTCCCACAGACAGTTTCCTGCAAAACAACACGCCCACACACATACCTACACACACATGCATGCATGCACGCACACACACACACACACACACACACTAAGCCAGCAAAGAGACAGAAGCAGTCTTCCAGAACGAAACATGTACACACACACATGTTCAAACACACTGAGCCAGGTAGACACAGAGGGATCTGGGTTAACCAGGCATCATGTGCTGTCTGGTGATCAGTGGCTTTCCTCCTGAGACCCTCTTGTCTGTGTGTGTGTGTGTGTGTGTGTGTGTGTGTGTGTGTGTGTGTGTGTGTGTGTGTGTGTGTAGTAGGTACATGTGAGCATTCTCATTGCGTCATACCTTTGCCTGAGGTACAGAACTTTTTTTTTCTCTACAATCTCAGAGAGATGGGAGTAGGATGGGGAAAAAGCTAATGCCCTCTGCTTTATTTCTGCCCTCGTTTTGTTCCATTGGGGAGTTTGATCTCTGCTTTCCGCATTACTTGTACTCGTCATACATCTCTGAGAAATGGGGGTGACTAAACACAAAGAGAAAAGCAAAGAGGGAGAGGAAGCTGTCGACCGTTGGGACATTACGCAGCAAGCCTTTCAGGGGCTATTGACAGAGCAGGCGTGCAAGCAGTCGGAAAAAATGGTGTCTGATCCTTATTATACTGTACCATGAGCCGATGCCCACTCCCCTGTTTGAATTCACAGACCTGGCTCTCAATCTCAGCATGATCTGCCTAATCAAAGGAGAGGCTGAGATAGCCTTGTGAGACAGTGAGGGCAAAATCACAAATGTTACGTTTCTACATCTTTAAATTTTTAATGGAGTACACAGCGGCTGGATTATTCATGCCTTGAACTCAGGTAAGCTTAGCTTCTATCTAAATCAAGCTAGGCAGGGAACAAGCTGCACACCACTGGTTAAAGCTACAGTATATTTAGGGTAGAAGCTCCAAACAAGATACAGAGATTTTTAGTTTTCACGTCATATGAAACCAAACAGGAAGTCTTTAACTTAAACAAGTCTACAATCAAATTAGAGATCATCAAGACACACTCTGAGCTTCACAGTTCATTTATTTAGCCTGGAAACAGGTCACGTTATGATGATGATTCAAACTATTCAATACTATTGGCCCTGTTAATTAATACTATATTGGTTATATCACCACTGTTTTGTTAATGTTATATTCCTCTTATAAATTGTCGAATTTCTTAAGAGAATATATAATGTTAAAAATAGATCAAATCAATGTAACCAAAATATCACCATATAACAGAGGTCGGGTTTTTAAAAAAATATTATTTCTTTGGCCACCAGTTCAGTGTTAGCTTACTCGTTAGCATCCATTCCCGCCAGGTCTGTGATCTGAATACCAGGAAGTCATGTGACCATGCACTGCACACGTTTCACTGACCAGACAGACAGCGATTGGTCATCTATGCACCATAAGCATAGAATATTTCATAGACTGCACCCAAACATTCTCACGCACACATCTTTAATTTGAATTGAATCACAGTCTTTTGCAGTAATATAATCACACAGGCTGACATAGTGATTACAATTGCAATTAAATTAATTGTGCAGCACTAGATCATAGCATCATTTTTATTTGTTTTATTTTGCAAAAACAAAATTTACAAAATACACAAAATGTGTGTGTGTGTGTGTGCGTGCGTGCATAAGTATAGGTGTGTGTGGGATGTGGGAGAGGGGTGTACAAGGTGAGCATGACCCTGGCTGGTGCTCCAGAGGTGTCACACCACTTTTCTTTTTCTTTTCTTTTTTTTACAGTTTCTGAGACTGGGATTACATCATTTTTCAACTATTTTAGTATCAAAAGGTAGATGCACACACAGTATATATTTTGTGTTGAGAGATTGTTTTCCATCCTGATCATAAGAAGACATTTAAAAAAAACATCTCTCCACAGTGATTGCTCTTCTGAAATAATATTTGTTGACACTTATGTAAATTATAAGTCTAAATATATTATAATATGACACATATAATCTTGCTGTGGCCTCACACCTGGTGCTGACCTCTATCCAAGACACTGTGCAGTATAATTTATATTCCCCCCCCCCCCCCCAGTTTTTATTGACATATCAGCATCATAATGTCCTGATGCATCAGACTGCCCAAAGTCTAAAAGGTTATTTAATATACAGTTGTCCTGGCATAAGTTTAATTAACATACGCTCTGGCTATTTATAGGCATATTTTTGAAGCGGCGCTGCCATTAACTGAATTATCTTCTGTCACCACATCTAGCACTTCTGTTCAAATAATCAAATCAGATATGTAAAGTGTGGCCTGTAAACTCATTTTCTAAACTTGATTACATTTTGTTGACAGGACACTGGTAGGTCTGATGTTTGCTGGGCTTGACAGTCTGGTCCTCTGCAAGGTTGTCATTTCCTGGATAAAATAGTTCCTGTATGTGCTGAGTAATTGTTGGGTTGGGAGACAACAAACACCTGCGTCACAAACTGTTTGAAAGATTTTAGTGTTCACAAAGCAGGAAGAGTCTAATGAAAGTAGAATGAAATGGATAGTCTTTTTTTAATTCGACCCATACTAGAGACACATTGCCCTATTTACACATGTGATCTGTAACTGGATACATTATCTGAATAATGACATCTCATCCTCATGACTTTGCATTAACCTGGTATTAAAATGTGCCATTTTCTTAGTTGTGCCCACATATTAAACTTAAGAATACGGTCTAGACCTGCTCTAGGTGAAAAGTGCCTGGAGATAACTTTTATTGTGATTTGGCGCTATATAAATAAAGATTGATTGATTGATTGTGTATCTCAAATGCAAAAATATGCAGACGGAGCTGGCAGATCTGGAGGTCAGATAAAGGAAGCTGCTGCCAAAATCACTTTATGCAAGGGAAGACTTTTAGCTACTGCTACCACTTGTAGCTTTTAGGGAGCTAGCATGAGCTGCCAGGAAGAGGCAGTGTCACTGTCCGATTTGCGGAGCTGCCCGATTTGCTGTACGGGCCGTCTGCGCATGCGCCAACGAGCCGCCATCTTGTATGGACAAACTTCATTCCGTCTCTGCCCAGTTTCTAGCTTTGTTGTGATTCCTTTACATATATATATATATATATATATATATATATATATATATATATATATATATATATATATATATATATACTGTATATATGTATATACAGTACTGTGCAAAAATCCTAGGCCATTGGAGTTGTTTTAGCAATGCTATAATGACCATACATTATTATTTTTCAGTCTCTTAATTAGAATACAACCAGAAAATAGGTTAAAGTGGAGTAAAGTATTAAGATAAGATAAGATCAAACTTTTATTGATCCCACAGTGGGGAAAATTCACCACTACAGCAACTCAAAAAGGTAGTGATATGTGAAAAACAAAACAAAACAAATGTATACCACAATAAAAATTAAAACTAAAAAAAGGACCTTAAACTGCAGTTATAACATATAGTAGGCTATATACAACAATACAATTAAAAACTAAAAGGAAAAAAGGACCTTCTTTGCACTAGACCAATAGCAGGGACTTTAAATAATAATATTTAATAATTAATGTTACATTTCGTGTACATATTTCCTGTATTTTCTGTTTCTATGATGGTGGTACTGTGTGTATATATATATATATATATATATATATATATATATATATATATATATATATATATATATAAACGATTCACAACAAAGCTATTAAAATAGAGGTTTTAATATATGTAATGAAGTATGTCCAAAAGCGGAAATCGGGTAGAGACGGAATGAAGTTTGTCCAAGTGGAGTTAACATACAAGATGGCGGTTCGTTCGCGCATGCGCAGACGGTCCGTACAGCAAATCGGGCAGCTCCGGAAATCGGGCATTGATTATTTGGGTCAAAATTGAAATCACGATTATCAAAACGCTTTTTTTTAACTTTAGAAACATGCTGCATTTATTGGACATTTCTTGTCCATTAATTCATTTTCTCTCCAATCTGCCGCTTAACGCAATACACAACAGAAAATGTGCGGGGATATTAGTGCTGAGCGGGTTAAGATGACGATAGTTCACACAACACATCCTGATTTTTAATAATTCGTCAGTAAACTCAGCATTGTCTGACCCAGGCTGGAAACTGTGCACTTTTATTGTATCGTATTATACGCGACACAAAACACATAAACAATGGAGGACACAGAGGCAGTGGTGTACTTGCTGCTGTTTGTTGCTTTTGTCACACACAGAGCAAGAAAATTGAGCCATATGGATGTAACTATGGTTGTAACGCTGATGCCGGTATTTAAAAATGCCGGGTTTATGTGGGACGGCTCATGACTCTTCCAGCGACAACTTTTCTGACCAATCAGTGGCCGGCAGTCTGTTGATGTCACATTTAGTATCGGCTCAGCTCGCTTGGAACCTCACCAGAGCAGGTACTAAAAAAGTACCAGGTACCAGGTACTATCCCTAGTGGAAACGCAAAAAAACCCGAGTCGAGCCAAGTCATGCTGGAACTGTGTAGTGGAAAAGCGCCATAAGATACCAAACTGCCCAACAGGAAGTGGGAGGCACCAAAGGACTTTATAGTATAGGGGGGGAACCCAGACTGTACCAGGTGGGTTAGCATACACAGGGTTCTATTAATTGTTTTTAGGGGGTTTTTTTACACCAAAAAATAGGTTTGTCAATGTGTCATATGTTAGGACACTTAGAATAACATGTAGACATTCCCCATGTTGTTTTTTAATTAGAAATGTTATTTAGATTAACTACATCGATTATAATCTAACCATCTGTGTAGTTTAGGTTTCCTTTTGGTTTACTGATGAGTTTTTATTGATTTTTATTTGTTTGTTGTTGTTTTTCTTGTTGTAAATAGTTTCAATCCCCCACCACCTCATACCAAAACCAGTTTGAACTGCTTTTGTTTATCTGGTATCATCTCTATGTGTCCTTTCTCCACCACTCAGTCAATCTTTACAAACATGATCATTTCTTTGAGAGCAATTAACTAATTCATTTTTATGAAAGTACACAACATGCTACTGTATGACTGCCATTTTTAGTGGGAACCAGATCGCTGATTTCATTAGAAAAGTTCTGCCTCTCTGTGAAGTACTGTTACCCCGTGATTCCACTGGAGGTGCTGTGGCCTCCGGGAGCAGATCACACCAGATAGGAAGTCAGACTCAGAATTTAAATAAATCTTCTGGTCAATTTTCAAAATAAAACAACCAAAGCAGATTCCTGATCATATTTTAGCAACAAACACAAATAAAAAATAAAAAATAAAAAGACCATTTAACTATGCAGCCTACTGACCCACAATAGAAGCACAAAAATCAAGGAAATTACCAAATCAACTAAATTGGAGCAGGTAACAAAATCGGGCCATCTAATTGTGCTGCTGCTCCAGTAATTACGGTATCCTAAAGGCACTAGTTCAGATTTGATTGGGCTGCTGTAATTACTGTTATTAATAGTGCAGTTTAATTTAAGAGGTGGATTGTTTGCCCAGAGTACGCTCCGATGCGTTTCTGTGCCGAGGACGCAGCAGAACCGTTGCACAGCCAGATAGCAGCGCATCTTTGCCTGGTGGAAACCTGGTGTTAGTATAGCACTCACAAAATGAACATGCTGTTTTTGCTCACTGTTTAATAAAAAATATTCCAAATGAAATCTAAGCTCAGAAAAAAAAAATCAAATTAAGATCTAAATGGAGGGGAAAGGCATTTCAAGGGTTTTATTTTTATTAACACAAACAGTGGTACAGTAGTAGTAAAGGACGACAACAGAAAGCATCAAACCAGTTAAAATGTGTCTTTTTTGTCGTACAAGGTCTAGTTAATGTATGAATGAAACATGTTTCTTATTTGTCATGCTGGAGCTGTTCTCCTTTCTGCTGCAGAGAGAGAGAGAGAGAGAGAGAGAGAGAGAGCACTCAGCAGAAACAAGCAACAAACTCTCTGAGAAATCTTCTATTAATATTACATGATATCCATCTACTATCAACGACAAAGTAAACCCACTCAGGAGCAGGCATGCTTAATATCTGAGACTGTACCTTGAGTGAATATGTTTTCACTCTATGTTTAGACAGTAGATGAAAAGTCTAGCCAGAGCTGCAAAGTCTGATTTGATCTTGGAAGGAAAAAAAAGTGATAATAGACTAGTAGATGTAGAAAGGGCATCATTTATACAGAAACTAGAGGAGGATTTGTGGACAATTCATCCTCCTTAATGCTTACAGCAGTATCCATTATACAAAGCAATACAAGTCCTCATTCATTCTGCATCTATCCTGACATATCTGCAATTCAAAAATAGGTGTTGTTATTGTGAAAGCAACAGGAAAGGAGCTTCGCCTGGAACATCGGGACAGTTTAGTGTTGCTGTTGTCAGTTTGGAAGATTTGGGAACACGTTTTCCTGTCCAATCAGCATATTTTGTGCTCGGGACGTGCGGATGCTCCTCAATGTACTGGAAGTAAAACATGTCTCAATGTCTTTCACACTGTGTATTATATCAGTGTCAGACAGACAGGGAAAATAAACAATGCTTAGAGGGAATTCATCAGCCTCTCTCTCTTATAGTTTTGAATGATCTAATAATAATAATAATAATAATCAGTGATAATCTTATTCCGGATTGGTTGGTTAGTCACTCAAAAACAAAGAGATATCTTGCCCATTTTTTTTTTTTTTTTAAATAAAGCTCACAGTTTTATGACAAGCTTATATATACTGACTGGTCACTTCATTAAGTACACCTGTGCAATCTAAGTCAATCCAATACAACAGCTCTGCTATACATTCTACTTTAAAGTCCGTGTAAAGTAAAAATAAATGTGTTCTGAGTTTGACATACCACAGAAAAGTGTGTATAAATATAAATATATGAAATTAGGCTTCAAAGTTGTGTAAAAGTCTGCCTATTTCTCTGCTCCAAAACGCTGTGGGAGTGACCGATGAGTTCGCTGAAACCCCGCCCCCTACCAAGTGTCACCTGTCAATCAAAGTCACCACCTCTACCAGAAACATGGACACTAGGCCTAAGAGCTTTCTGCTGCTAACTCAGCTGCTAGCTCAGCGGCTAACTCAGCTGCTAGCTCAGCGGCTAACTCAGCTGCTAGCACGGCGGCTAACTCAGCGGCTAACTCGGCGGTTAGCTCGGCGGCTAACTCAGCTAACTGGCTACCTGTAGACTGTAGTAGTAGTGTGACCTAAATGTATTTATACCTCTTCAGCAGCAGGGGCGGGTTTATGCTCCGGTGTGTAACCGTGCTATTGGTTAACACTGCCGGTTTGCGTAACGCAGCAGTGATTTTCAGACCCGCCCATTAAATCCAGACACAGAAATCTTGAAACACAGTTTGTGAAGCCTAGCTCCACAATTCAAATCTAAATGGTTGAAATGCTTTTTACACATTTTTTAGAAATACATTTATGACCCATTTAATGTGTTTAGAAGAAAATGTCTGAATTCACTTCACACGGTCTTTAAAGAAGCTTATATTATATAGTGTTCCTAATATGAACAACATGGACAAGCAGGTTAAAAAAACGTTTTTATCCAATAACAGCTCTAAATGCTCCAAACATCTGATCTTGTATTAACTGCAACAGCAATTTTGAGTGTAATATTAAAGGGGAATCATGCAATACAGATGGCAGTACAGAGTGGAATGGAATGTATTGTATTCCTTTAAAAGCGCCTTCTTTCTTTTTTAATTTCAATTTCATGTACATGTATAATGGCAATAAAGACTATTTTGATTCTGATTCTTATGTACGGTAACAGGATGGACAAAATATTAGAAACACCATTCAATATAATGCACTCCAGTGCACCACCATCACGCACTATGACTTCAATAATTAACATTGAGGTGAATTATCACTTTTCTAATAATGTCAACAAAAACTGGAAATGTATAAACTTCTTTAAAGTAGAATTTAAAGCATAGCTGTAGTATTGGATTGCATTAACTTGCACAGGTGTACCTAATGAAGTGGCCGGTGACTGTATAAAGGCTTTTATATTTTAGTAGTGGATGCTGGCTATGTGCTATGGTATTCCCATCATTTAGTAAACTTCTACTGTTTGCTGGTATCCATCTATAGCCTCGCCTTATCAGAGAGCCAAAAGAGAAGAAACAAGTTTTCCAGTTACCATAATTGCTATTTATCTATGTAATGTAAACATGTATAAAATTCAAATTGGATATTTAATAAACAAGAATATTTTTGCACTCAACTTTCATTCACTCCAATTGGATAACACAGCAGAGGTAGCGATAAGATCACTGGATCTCATTTGCCATGTTAGAGAAATGTCACAGGAGGAAGTCTGATGTTGACCTTTCTGTTTTCCCTCTCATTCACACTCATTCCCCCCCTGGTGAATACATAACAACTCAATTTCCCACAATTCCCTCGGCGCGACCCCTCTCTATGTCATATGACCGCAATGGACTGAAATAACCTGATGGTAGTAATGGAGAATTAAGAGCAACAATAGACCTTGACTCTCCTCTCTCGCACCTATCTGATTAGCTGTCATCGCCTCTCTTTCTTTCAGTTTCTTTCTCAGACATCCTGTCTAAATCTCTCACTCTCTCTTTTCAGTTTTTCCTATATTTCTTCTGAGTGTCACTCTCTTCACAAAACCCCAATCTGTTTCCAACAATCAGAATCAAATTTTGTGTTACAACATGTCTGTAGATCGCACGTATAGCACTGTACAGGAGATATGAGGGACTTTATTGAGATGAGGAGGAAGAAAAATGAATAAAAATCAGACGGGGGAAGGGGAAGAGGTGGGATAATAATTTAGAGTGCTCACAGTAGAGATCTTTTAAGGGTCTTTTATTTTTATAGCCTGACGCACATGGCTCTCCAGTGTTGTGCGTGCATGTGTGTGTACTTGTACAGGTACATGCTGGATATGTCTCCAGCGTACACACTCAGCCTTGTGAACAATAGTAAACCTTGCGTAAACTAAACAATTGAAAAATTAAACCTTCACCTGATACAGACCCCTTTGGCCTCTTTACTGTTAACACACACACATACACACACACACACACACTCAAGGTACCATAAATGCCCATCCAGTCAGGGTACACTGCGTATGCCACCCACACAACTGAAAACTGGGTACATGCACATATCTGTATGTCCTCACAGATTTACACACACACGCGCACACACACACACATATATATATATATATATACATACGTATATATATCAGGCCTGAGGTAAGGTGTGTGTTCCTCATATTGCATGTGTAAAGCATATCTTGTTAGACTGAGGTGTGTGTTCGCCCGACAATGTGACTGTGATATTTCTTCTTTCATTTTGAGTGGCAGTGTGTTGGGTATACGATGTACATTTTGCGTAGATTCTAGTTTGCTCTGTGTGTGTGTGTGTGTGTGTGTGTGTGTGTGTGTGTGTCTGTGTGTGTGCGTCTGTGTAAGGTGTATGTAATAAAGGTTTTCATTTGGTTATGGGGCTTCAGAAGGGCCGTCCAGAGAAGCCTTAGATTGGATCTGCTGTGTGTCTGAGGAGAATGGGAAATAACATCAGCCGTCAGGAGAGAAAGGTGAAAAATAACCTGTCATCACTTCTCTCTCTTTCTCTCGCTCGCTCTCTCTCATTCTCTTCTTCCTGCTCCTGCTGTCCTCCCTCTCACCTCTGTTAACTTTCCCTGGCTCGCTCGCTCGCTCTCCCTCGCACATCTCGCACTCGCCGGCTTATAGCTTTTCTCTCTTGTTTTGACTCTCACCTGTTCCCTCGTTGCTTGTTGCACAGTGATCTGCTCTCTCTCTCTCTGCCTCTTCTATACGGAGGCTTATCAATGACAAAACTAAGGAGCGAGAAATAATCAAATTCAATCTGATTTGAGTGCACATTTGTCAGTTAAACTAAACTAGTTTAAAGAGCAATATCATGATTTTTGATTGGCCCAAATTTCTGATGGGCAGACCTCAAGAAGACACGTATTCAGACATGCTCATTACACAATAAGTACAGATCTGATTCTGCTATAAACCTCCCAGCAATTGTAAAAACACAACAGTATGCAAACATGCCTCATAGCTACATAGTGTGTGACCATGCATAAATACATGAGGACATCAATGATAAGCAGGCAGCTTATATAGCGGATATCTGTACTTGGCTAACGGCTCCACCACTAGAAACTAGAAATCTATATAGTAGTACATGGGCTATGGCTACAGTGTGACATCAATTCCCCATTGCCTTGCTAATGTTACCATTACACACTACATTACAGTTTTGTCATGGTCATTGATTTAACTTGCTAACACATATATTTTGGTATTCGCTAGCTTAATGACTGTCATAGTCTCTGTGGAGGAAGAGTGAAAAGTAGCGGTCCAGCTAGTGACGATAAACAAAACATACCTTAAGGTCTTGGCAGTTACATCGCGGTTGAGGAGGCTCCACAAAAAATGTGGCTTACCTGACTTTATGACTCAAAGGAAACACATAGAAGATAGTTTTGAGCAGAGATGATGATGATCACTCTGGAAAAAAAACAGGGATAAATAATCACACAAGTGATGCAGTGTTTCCTCAACCAGAGCTTTAGTGAAGTGAGCTCAAATAATATTTTACAACAATACTTTCGTTAAAACAGATTACATCTGCATATACTGTGTTAGTATGTTTACAGCTCAAATGATGTGATTAAATGCCACTTGTCTTTAAACTGCACATACATTTAACAATGTAAACCTGCAGTCTTTTTAATACACAAATTGCATTATACAACAACTGAATCTAAATTATTAATAAAATAAAATACAGCATGTTATTCACAATTTCCTCATCAGCTCAGTATCATCAGTAAAAAAAAGTAGTTCAGTGAACTCACACCCTTTTTTTTATACAAAAGTTGCTAATTAAACAAGTAAACTTGAACAAATAAAGTAACTAAATAAACAGGATATAAACTGTGCAAAATACATTCACTTATGTGCACATACACACGTAAACAATGAAGACGCTTGGCGTATTTATACAAGGTGGCAGCATTCTCGTTAGCTCGTACTTACTCTTAAATACCCATTAAAGATAGTTTTAATTTACTCAAGCATCATATGAATGTTCTCCTCACAGTCAAAACGTCTTATAATATTATCAGAAACAGTTTCACAGTTCATATTATCCACCACATACCTGGAAAAAAGGGATAAATAATCACACAAGTGGTGCAGTGGTTCCTCAACCAGAGCTTTAGTGAAATGAGGAAAACATTGCGCGCGATATCAACCGTATGTGGGCGCAGACCAAAATAATCAATCCCCGATTCTGACAGATCTAGACCTCCTTAGTGGAAGACAGAGATTATTATAACTTAGTTTTTAACTGTAACAAATAAAACAAACAATGAAATGAATAAGAGATTATGTAACATTTTAACCCCTTCTTAGACATCTGATGAGTTTACAGTTTTAAGCCGTTTTTTTAACTCTTCACATTTACTGTTTTTTAACTAATATTTATAGACTTTATGGTCTTTTTAATCATATCTCAGCCCTTTTTTTAAATGAATTGTTTCTTTTATGAGCTTTTTAACTTCAACAGGATTTTAACTTATTGAAGATTAATATATACTATTACATAAGCCCAGACACACTGTATGTGTATTGTTGGAAAAAATCTACTGTTTTAAATTAATAAGAATTTATGTGAGTATACACACAGTACTGTCTGTTCGTAGGAGACACTATACTAATAGATATCTCTTAGGTTCAAGTTTCTCATGTTGAAGCGTACTCAGCGAAGTTTCAGGAGCAGGATCACCCAACAACTGCTCCACCTCTGGCTTACAGTATAACACCTAACCATCTCCTCTCCTTCTATATTTTACATTGTGTGCCCCCACCTAGGGCTGGGTATCGGTACTCAATACTTTTCAGGTATCGACCGAAATGAATCAATACCAAGTAGTATGGAAACGTCTCCCGTCAAACGATACCTGCAATCATCCTTTTTGCACCCAGAGATAGAAAATATGACTATTTGTATGAACTTGCTCACAGCCAATCAATGCGAGCATTCTTCGATTTAATGCAACATGTGATTAACCCACAGCCACAGCAGCTACAACCTGTCTGTGGTGGTGAAGTCGTGGAATTTGAGTTAGCACGCTTAGCAGTTCAGCAGCCAAGATGTCATCTAAACGCTCTAAACTTTAAGTGTGTCTACACTACACGCCTGTTACACTGGATAATAGTATGTGCACAACATGTGGAATGGGTATCCAATCAGGTACTCAGATGGTATCAGTATCACTTTAAGGGTACTTGGATTGTTGCTGATATCGTCATTTTTTTAAACAATAACCAGCCCTACCTCCACCTTGCCCTCACCCTATTTCTTCCTGTCCTTCGTAGGGTCCCAAAGGGGGTCCACGCTGCCAAGTTGGTCTGATGGACTTCCTAAAAGCTTCATCTCAACTCAGTCAGCAAGCAAACTAAACACGCTCCATCGTTTTTTCTTAATAAATCGTTTAAATGCATCTCGTTGACGGTGTGGCCATTGCTAGTGAAAGGACAGTTTTGCCATGTCCTCTCATTGTAATAAAGAAACACTACCCATGAGCCTGTCCACAATATTTTGTATGTTTAATGTTTAATGTAAGGATACACAGTAAAAGAAACCAAACTGCTCAATGCTAGTTATAAAAAAATCTTCATCCAAAATGTTTCAAAAGCTTGATTTGCAGACTGAAAACTTCTTTTTGGAGAGACTGTCAAGCTAAAAACTGTGTAAATCAGAGCATGTGTGTACAAAACTGTCAAAAAAACATACACACACACACACAAACACACACCCCCAAAAAGATAGGATGATTAAATGTGAAAAGTTTACGCGTGGAAGGCCCTGCGCCGGTTAGCGTGGCAGTTGGAAGACAGAGAGGAAAGATGGGACTTGCGAGAGTGTGAGAGTAGCAGCAAGGGTGATAAATTGAAAAAAAGAAGAAGAAGAAAAAAATGTGGGAGAGGTGAGAAACACCAAGATATATATATAGCTGAAAGACAGGTGCGGCTTTGATAAGAGAGTGATCACATTATTAAAGGTGGGATTGTTTCCTGATTCTCAGAGAAGAAAAACCAACTCTGTCTGCATGGCAGAATATCAAGCTTAACACGTTTGACTGATTGATCAATAGATTGATTAGTTGATAGATTCCACTCCAGTGAACAAACACACACATCTCAGACTGACGAGCAGAGCTACAAGACAACATAAGACACTGAACACAACATCATTTACCGCCAAAAAAAAAAGCTCTTTGTTCGCTCTCAACTCTTTTGACTAGTTTTTGCTCATGATGGTGAATGCTCTAGTAGTCCTAAAAGACGTGTGAAGTGGGCAGGCACCGAGAAAAACCTGGTGGGACAAAAATAGACTGACTCCTTCGCCATAAGCTATTTAAATAGATTTGAATGGGAGGTGTAAAGTGGGCAATCAGTGAAAACACTGTTTTCACCAGAGGAAGCCAGACATGTTGGAGAATAGGCACAGAACAAGCAGCCCTACCCTGAAGAATAACATGTCACTGCGGCCAACGCTCATAAGTGGATGCTCATTTGCCTCAGATGATGATAAATGTGCCCCCGAATGCAGCAGGTGATGTCTTCAATTCTAACAAGGTGAGTAGGACACAAATCTGTTTTGCATCTCTGTTTATCTAAATGAAAATCTAGTCAGGTCACAGTGTCATTTCTGTGTGTGTGTGTGTGGGGGGAGAGGATGGTGTTGGGGTTCCTTACATTCATTATTTTTTTTGACTGTATGTGTGCCTCTTTTAACGTTTGTTTGCGCCCCTCTGCAAATATCAGAAAAGCGTGAGGTGCTGTGTTGACTCTGGAGATCGATGGTTGATCTCTGCGGAAGAGGAAAAGGCCAATCTTCTACTGTAATAACACTGGCACGCCATTGTGTGTGTGTGTGTGTGTGTGTGTGTGTGTGTGTGTGTGTGTGTGTGTGTGTGTGTGTGTGTTTGTGTGTGTGTGTGTGTGTGTGTGTGTGTGTGTGTGTGTGTGTGTGTGTGTGTGTGTGTGTGTGTGTGTGTGTGTTTATGTGTTGGTTTGTGTGTGTGTGTATGACAAAAAAAAAAAAACATAGGCTACACCTACAAAACATGATCACTGCACCTTTCATCTAGCAGTGACCATGTACAGATGTAACCACCATCATTATTGATTTCTGGTCTATATATATATATATATATATGTATATATACAGTATATACATCGTCTCTTACATTATACAGATATTAATGCTGTAACCAGGTGAGTTTTGTCGTTCACCTAGTGTGTTCCTCTTACATTATGCAGCTGTCAAGGACAAAAAAAGTCACACTCCAGAAGAAAATGAAGTCACGGTGCAGATGTTTCCTTTCTCACTCATGTGCTTGGAAATTCATTTGTAAATGATTTACTGCTATTCAACAGATTTGATGGAGTCAGGGTTTATAAATGTCACCCGACACACCATGTAGAAATGTTACTGAAATGAGAAAAAGTCCAAGAAGAACACTGGAGTAGGGGTGCAACGATTAGTCAACGTGGTCGACAAAAATCGATGACAGAATTAGTTGCCGATTAATATAACCGTAGATGATTAGTCGGTTACATCATCGTGCGTTTTTTTGTGACCTGGAAGCAAGATGTTAACAAAGGTGATGTTGACGGAATAAAAAAGGTAGAGCAGCACTCAGACATCAGTCTTATTTTCTGGTTCTCGTTCTCCAACCTTTGCCATCGTCGTCTCCAAAAATTCCAGGGAAAACCCCCCGAAAGTAAAGCACATAACAACTCTAGCTTTCCAGAAGTGTTGCATTAGTATTAATAACTACAGTAAATGATGGTTGATTTATGCGGTAGTTGCTTTAAAGTCACTCAGTTGAAGTGAAACCACAAAGCTCAGTAATATGGACATGCAAAGTGGTCAAAATTAATTAAATAAACAATAATATGAATAAAAAATTAAAAAAAGAAACACATGAAATAATGTAAATTTCCCCCCACTCTGGTCAATATTATAAAACTATTTTATCCTTCTTCTTTACACAGAGTCATTCTAAGGATATGCTTCTTTTTTTAAGTGTTTTTATTTAATAATGCCACTTTCACTCAAGTAAAAAAAAACAAGACAGATGCAGCTATGTGACTGGCTGTCAACTCATTTAGACCACAACTAGAGCCAATCACATAACTCGTCTTGTCTCAACTGTTGGAGTTATATGGTGATTACCTGTACACAGATATGACAGAAATATATTATAAAAGTGACATAATATGTCTGTCAATTGCAAAGTATTTTGTCTCTTCTTCTCTTATTAAAACAATGCTGACTTTAGTGGAGCTAAAACATTTCAAACTGTTTAAAGTAGAAAAATGTTCCATCTCAAACCAGCAGCTGTCTTTTCCTAGAAGGCGAAGCAGTGGCTCGGCACACTAATTAACACTCCCAGAATGTGTGTGTGTGTGTGTGTGTGTGTGTGTGTCTGTGTGTGTGTGTGTGTGTGTGTGTGTGTGTGTGTGTGTGTGTGTGTGTGTCTGTGTGTGTGTTGAGTTTGCTTCTCACGCCCTCAATTAATTTAAATATATGCAGAGAGGAGAGTCTGGCAGGCCCATTCACTTCATCCACACATTAAAAAGTTCTATATGTAAAAATCAGAAATGTATTCTCATTAGTGACACCGGTGGCTGTCAAGTGAGCTACAGTCAGCATCCTGTTGCTTGTGGAGTACTCCGTCAGCGCGAGTAGGTAGCGGCACGAGACTGTTGCGGGTCTATTTCCTCGCTTACACTTCTCATAATAACATAAGAGATCTCCGAGAGGTTGTTTTCTAGTGTTTCTAGAAGGATAAGTTAGCATAGATTTCATGGTGGGTGGGTTAGGGTTAGGGTTAGGGTTAGGGTTAGGGTTAGGGTTAGGGTTAGGGTTAGGGTTAGGTTAGCGGGAGTGTGCAAAAATATTACATCCTTTGGTTTCCAGAGTCCTTCGTGTAGAAATAAGTCCACAGGCTGCTATAGGCAACCGAGAAAAGTCAGGGAAGGTCATATTTTAATAACTCATTCACTCATTGGCAATAAATAACAATTAATCATGTAAATTGCTTCACAATTGTTACATATGGCTCTGTTAAGGGAGAGATGAAAGTTGAGGGAACGAGAGAGCAGCTGGAAGAGTAGTGGGAGGGAGAAACACATGCAGGTGTTATGAGAGAGTAAATGTGGAGAGGGACATCGAGAAACGGAGAGACAGAAGGGTGAGTGGGTTGGAAGAAAATGGCAGGAAGACAAAGACACATGACATAATTTGGTGATAGTGATGGCAGGTTGTCCATTTTGAAGGGGAGAAAAAAAAGTTTTTCAGTGCAATGGATGAAAGTGTGTATATTATACGGCTGAGATTCAAGATAGATTTTTATGGTCAGCTAACTCAAAAAACACTGTAAATGAGTACAGCCACAACCAGTTTTGACCTTTTGGGGGAAATTTGTTTTCCCTTGCAGCTGAGAATACATTTCAGGTTTTTGGGGGGGTGAAACTGAGTAAATGTTGCTGCAGAGGAACACAGTATTGCTCACAATGGCAAATGGCAACCAGGTGTTCCAATGACAGAGCGCATCCAACAAGTTGCATGAGGTAAGAGTCTGCAGGTCAGATTTTTTCTATTGCTGTTCAAGTTGAAATTTCCAAATTCAAAAGACCAAGCATTTAGTCATGGAGGACTCTGTTTTAACTGTACAGCTGCACTCAGTGCTCTTAAAGCACTAACTGACGTGTGGAGGGATAATGACGGTGTATCTGAGCCTACCTGCTGTTTTCTATACTGTACATAGTAATAAAATAAAATGTGATATATTTGAATTATTGTATGAATTACTGTAAACTACCCAACAGTATACATATACAATGCTGTTTACACCTTAATCCCACAATATAAATGTAGGAATAGACACTCTGAAAGCGCCAATCTGCATAAATGAATTTGGTAACACTTTACAATAAGACTACCCTTATAAAGGATTTATAAATGGTTGTAAGTGAGTTATTAATTAGACTGTAAACAGTTCATAAACCATTGATTAACAGTTATAACCTAATTTCCCATACATTAATGCAGGGTCACTATCTGGCAAGATGAAGGTATGCTGTACTACTGTATTTGTATCCATTCAGGTTAAATAGGCTATCAGAGCTTTATCAGTCAGCAGATTCTTCCTCCATTTTTCTTCATATTTCTTGTCATCTCATTATGAGCATACATTTTTCAAGTTATAGATATTTATAACTGCTAAAAAGGAGCCTTATGATGTTTGAAAAAAAATGACATTTTATTCACACATGTTGAGAAAAAACAACGTAGGAAAGCAATCATTTGTGCAGGAGTTTCAGAGAGGCAACACACAAATGTCAGGACATGTCATGACATGTGTTCAAAGCTGTAACTGTGTATGTGCAGACATGATGCAGTTGAAGGCTACAATAAAATGACTGTAATGAAAGTGAGAATAAAAGATGGCATTTTGTTGGTTGTCTGTTCCACAAAAGTGATGGACAGGGTCAGGGCTGCAGATGGAAAAACACAACCGTGCTGCAGACTGGTAAATTCAGTTTCCACTTTATATTATGCCTTTATCTCACAAAGCTGCATTATAAGCAACCGATAATTTGGACCTTTCATCACGAGGAAGAGGAAGAAGCAAAAAGCAAGAAGAGATGGAAAGCAATTTGTTTGCTTGTTATTTTTGCTTGCAGGTAATTTGGGGATTCCCCCTCCACCACTGGGAAAAAGAAAAGTATGAAAGCACCTAAAAATGGATAGAGGAACTGTGCACACATTCTTCCTTCCCTTTTTTTGTCAGGGTTGCAAGGGTGCTGGTCCCATCCCAGTATAAAGTGGGTGGATGGGAGGGAAATGAGCCAGAGAAGGTAACACTGCCATCACAGTGATTACACACAATACACACGCTAACATCTGTAAGCAAATGTTGAGGCTTCAGTCCAGCTCACTCGTATGGATGTCAAATTTTGGCTCGTGAAAACATGACGAAGACATGTACGAGTCTACACAGAAAGCCGGTGCCGAAGACAAAACGTCATATGTCACTAGTAACCGCTGAGCTGCTGCTGTGACAAACACTCGGTTTTGAAAAACAGCGAAGGGAAAGGGGGGCAGACGGAAGGAGCGGGGATGCTGAGAGAGAGAGAACGAGGGGAGAAGGCGATGGGTAGAGCGGCTAAGAGCTAAGAATACAGAAGCCAGTGAAAAGCAGAGCTATTTAAAAACACAGTGAAGAGAGGAGAGGACTGATTCAACCAGCACTTACCTACAGGTCACATACTGTTAATGGAAAAAGATGGAGTGATGGGTAGACGGAGGGAAAGATTGCGAGCGGAGGAGGAAATGGGTCAGGGGTCGAGAGAATGTAGAAATATGGGTCCCAAAACTCAGAGCTGTGGGGAAAGAAGGAGAGAAGGGTGGAGAGAGCAGATTAAAAGACACAAACAGGACATTTACACAAACTATATTCATTTGAATGTATTTGGATTGAGGTGATAATTAAAGAACTGCACAAAAATGCAAAATTGTAGTAATTATGGTCGTAATCATAGTAATCATGACTTGAATGGGCATGTTACCAATTTTACACATGAAGACCAGTTCACTTGGTTAATGGTTAGTAGAGCCAGATCAATAATATCGATATTATCGGTTGATATTGTCCTATCATGGATATACACGGTCGCCTATAAAGCTGGAATAAAATATTTTTTACTTCTTCTCATGAAAATGATTGTGACAATGTGATTTATTGTTGATAGATAAAGTGTATATATTCTCAAAATTGTATTGATCTCATTGCACCTGGTCAAAGGTGATTACTGATGTGTATGAATAGAAAATAAAGAGAGGAATGTGTCTGAAAACTAAATTAGTCCAACTTTATGGGCGACCGTGCATATTGGCCTATCATATATGTTGTCCCAATATTTGTTTTTTAAGTTATATAGGTCAGCATTTTACGTATAGTTGATCATTTTTCTTGATTCAAGTTTAATGTATAAGCACATATATTATTTGTTGAGTGTGTTTTATTATTTATAGGAATTTATAATTATTAAATATAAAATTATATTGCCTATTTTATCATTATATATTATTATAAAATATTCTGCCTCCATTACATATCTTATTATTAGTATTTGATAACCACATTGCAAAAAATATTTTTTACTCCCTAATATTAGGGCTGGGTATGGGTATCGAAACATCTTCCGTACAAACGATACCTGCAATCGATCCTTTTTGCACCTTGAGCTAGAAAATATGACAAGTCAACGCAAGCATTCTTCAATTCATAAATATTTAGAATTTGAATCAAATTAAATCAAATTAGATGTGGAGGAGTTAATGCTTCTATTCACATGATGGATATTGCATGAAGTACTCAATTGGTATCAGTATCACTTTAAGGGTCGTTGAATTAGTCATTTTTAAAGACAGTCGGGCCCTAATTGTAAGTACTACTCAGCCTCTGAAAAACAGCTGTATGAGGTTCTTTTGTCATGTCAGAGAAAATAATCAGGCGTTATTTCAGAATGGCTTCGGAGACTTCCTATTTTAATAAAAAAGCCTTTGCTGCAAAGTTGTGTGGGAGTGGAGTTTGAAAGTTCTTTTGCAATTGAGTTGCATTATTATACTTCAATAAGGGAGAAGTCATTTGTAATTTTGAGTTTTAACAAGGTAATTTAACTTTTGTTTTGTGAAGTCGCCCTTAATAATTTGTACATTTATAGAATAAAACAGAATATTAGGATAGAGCTAGATACTGAACTAAACATTGATTTTTTTTTTTGTGGTTAGCTTCTACGTCAAAAGGACAATCATTACCATTCTGTTTGACAAAAAGCAGCCCATATTGTGCATGTTTCTTGAGTTTAGTTTGCAAGGTGATGTAACGTAACAGCATCTGGCTTACAGAGCTAAGAATTTAAAATCATTTAAAGTGAAAATGAATCTGAACAACAACAAATCTGAATCTCTGCTGCACCTTGCCCATACACATTGATAACATCAGGAGAGTAAAAACCACTGATGTCACAAGATGTAGTCAAAATGTTGAAGCTGGATCTCCATTAGGAGTGTTGTGTTTCCCCCCCCCAAAAAAAAAAAACTGGTGGAGAGGCAGTCCATTAGCAGGGTGAGTGCAGTGTCCCGGTCACAGCCTCCCTTCCCTCTTCCCTGTGAAAAATCACCCATGTGATATGGCAGGAAGGCTGACAGCTGTATAAAGCAGCACACGCTTACACCTGTCCAGTCACATTACAAGTCTGATTATTCCCCCCCCAAAAAATAAACAGCAGTGCCTACTGTTGAAGTCCTGCACGCTGCATCCACCCCTGTGTCTGTAATACAGATATTATCCTTATAGACGTCCCCTACACTGCATTTCCTATTATCGCTGTCTTGTCACATCTGTCTATTTTTAACTAACTATAACAGCTGGAGCAGCAAAGTATAGCCCGCTGATTTGCTCCGTTCGATAGACGTCGCACTCTGGGAACAATACAACCTTATCTCCTTTACGTGTGGTTGTTATTAAATCAGTCTGAAGTCACTTTAACATCAGCTCCTCCTTTAAAAATGAAATTAAAAATTGAAACAGTTCTGTTGTGGTGAAGGAGTGAATTGCAGCTGTGCAGTGACTTCAATTGAATTTTCATCATCTCATAATATCTCAAAATGTCATTTACTGGTGTTATGGTCTTATGCAGACCAAAAATCAATACCTGTTGTCTGCCTGGCTCAGACGTTCCACTTTTTATTCTCACAGTTTTTCTTTGTATCCTCTTTTTCACCACAACTTTACCCCCTCTCTCTCTCTCGTTCTTTGGTAGTCGTTCTGTACTTTATGGTATACAGTGAGGAGGTGAGAAAGATCTCCACCTCTCTCTCTCTTTCTCTCTCTACAGCCTGTGTGTGTGTGTGTGTGTTTGGTGGTGGGTCGGGGTACAGGGGTGGGGGGTGCAAGTACTGTAAAGGTCAAAGCTGACAGCCTTTTAGCAATGCTGCCAACGGCGCACAGAGGAAAACACATACAGACGGACAGGTGGAATGGGGGGGGGGGGGGGGGGGGGCGGTAGAAATGTGTGCAGAAACCGACGTAAAGATTGAGGGAGATGGATGGCTGATGGGCGGAGGGATGGAGGAGAGGGTGGGGGCGTTAGCTAAATAGCGGGCCAGATGGATGATGAATGGATGGATAGGCGAGAATAAAGAGCAGACAGGATGGACAGACTTGACGGGTTGATGGAGATGTTTTTTTTCTATTGAATCCTTATTAATCCAGGTTAGTCTCATCCAGCCATTTGGAGACTGTTACCTGCCTGAGACAGAAGTAATAATGTTGAGACAAGGAAGAGTAAGAGATGAAAAGATTAACTTTCCTAGTGCAGTTATACATTGACTAAGGCCATTGTTGGATGGTCACGTGTACACAAGCATGTTACTGTTGTAACATGTGCAGGCGGCATGAGTCAGGGCATCATTGGGGCGTGTTCGATTCCATTCGATATAGGAGGCAGCGATCAATATGAGACGATATCATCAGCTGATTTAACACAATCACTTCCATTCATATCAAATCACAAAAAACAACTAAAATGTAATTTCAGGTTTTTCTGTGTGGCCGATTTTAAAATGTGTCTGAGGCATTTGATGACAGCCTCGCCTCTAATCCAGCTGTGGACGTGTTGCTCGATGCTGAAATGTGAAACACATCGCTCTTTTAGAGTTGTGGTGCGCTGGAATGTCAAAATAAATGCACGTCTTAAAAGATGATGATCGATGTCTGATCGTTTTTTTTATCGATACTATTGGCTCATTGATCACTGAATCGATGTAGATTGATACATCGATGGTCCTTGTCAGGGATCAGCCAGCAATTCTAGGCTGCTGTACCATTACAAGCAGGTAGTGTAACAACTCATCATTTCAGTTTCTTTTATAACTTTACACCTGCCAGAAGAACACAGTCTGTATAACTTAGTTTACTAGTCATGAGGAGTACCACTCACCCAGCGGTAGAGATGTCGTCCAGCAATTGGAAGATTGGCAGTTCGATTCCCGGCTCCTCCAGTCCACATGCCGATGTGTACTTGGGAAAAATACTTAACCCCTAATTGCTCCCGTTGCTGCGCCAACAGTGTGTGAATGTGTATGAATGGTTAGCTTCCCCTGATGTGCAGGTTGGCACCCTGTGTGGTAGCCCCTGTCATCAGTGTATGAATGTGTGTGAATGGGTGAATGTGACATGTAGTGTAAAAGAGCTTTGAGTGTTCATAATGACTAGAGAAGCGCTATACAAGTACATTCCATTTACCGTTTACCATTTTACCCAGTGAGAAAAACTGTTGTATAACATCTGAAAAAGTCATCATGGCTTGAGATTGTAAATAACTTTCTTTTTTTTTTTCTTTACAAATTGTCAACAAGGATTTTCTTTTCAAAGATGTAGGCATTTACCATGCTGAACAGGCTTAATAGTAAAGGATGCTATCAAGATGCATTAAGGGTAGTATAGGATCTACAAACAAAAGGCAGTAAAAGTCAGGATATCACGGTCGCAGCTGCATCAATTATGAGAATTCAATTCACTACTATCACCATCATCTTAATCTATTTTCATACTAGCTGTTTTCTGTGCTGGTGTACAGAAAGGTCACATGTCCAAAGGTCAACAGTTCATTTTCTCTGTTTCTTATTGGATATCACAAAGTGGAGTCAAATACTCCTCAATATTCTGAAGAGTAAGAGAAGAAACTGTAACATGGGTGTAATGTAAAAAGTGACTGCCTCAATATTTAAGTTCATTCGTTTTGGTATCAGAGATGCTGGAAGCAGGGACACAGGCGAGCCACATCCCACAAATAGCTCCCCGGAGGGGAAAACGCCGGCGCAGGAGAGCGGAGAACAAGGCGACACCTCTTAAAACCAGGAAATATTGGACAACGCGGCTAAATCGGGATGTATGAACGGGAGAGGGTGAGCGACGAGAAAAATGTGAGGAGAGGGGGTGGTGTACGAAAGAGAGGAAAGGTTGTATGTGGAAGTGCGGGGCGGGGAGAGAAAGAAAGAGAAGTAAAACATTTTAAAAAAGGCCAGTGAGCTTGAGAGAGGAGAAAGAGGAGAGAAATAAGAGTAGATGGGAAGGAAAGAAACGATAAAAAAAAAGACATCTCAGGAGCATCTGTGCGCCTGTGTGTGTGTGTGCGTGCGTCTACGTGTGTGTGTGTGTACGTGTGTTAAGGCTGAATGCGCTTGCAAGAAGGGGGAGACAGATGAGAGGCCCTGACTGAAGTGACACTGCATCCCTCCTCTCATCATCCGTAAAACTCGGGAGGCACCACACACACGCACACACAAACACACACACGCATACACACACACACACACACAAACCTGGTGTAGAAAGAGAATGAGAAAGCAAAGAGAAAGACAAGAGGAAGAACGGAACGGGGGAGCGATGTGTGAGTCCACAGGGAATAATGAAGACAGAAACATCTGACATGAACATCATCAGACTGAGACACCTAGTTCCACTGCATCAAACCACTGTTTTGTTCCAACGGGGGACATTCATTACAGTATACTCCCATATAATCTATGGAGTCTTGACAGGAGGGTAAGCGGAGAGGGCTACAGATGTAGATAGGAGGGGTTTCAGTCAGCTGACGGACGGTAAATTCACGCTCACGCTGAGAGGAAGCTAAGATGGATGGAACAACACATGGAAACACACACTCCAGCCCATTATTTAAGCATCTTCTCCCCGTATCTTCAAAAAAAAAAAACACATTCCCATAGCAACAAAGCACATAAAAAAACAGCAGCATCACAACACGTGAAAGGGTTAAATTATCTCTCGGCAGCAGCTAAAAGAATTAGAGCGACGCCGGACTGATAACTCAGCATATGTTTGGTGCATTCTGGAGTCCAAAGATAAGATGGTGAAGAGACCACTTAGCACTCAGGTACATGTGTGTTTTTTTTTAAGGTGTAGTAAGATCTAATCGTGTTAAAATGTTGATATTAAAAGCAACTTTATTTCCAGTTCATTCTTTTATGCCTGAACTCCCATCAGCACACCGTTACCACTGTTATAAAGTTGATTCTTCAGATTAGATGAGAAGGAGCTTTTATCAAGAATCTCAGCATCCATCCATCCTCAGACTGAAAAGTTAAACTAGGAACAAAAAAAAAATCCTCTTTCGCCAGAGGGGTAGGCTACTTGAAGTATTTATGAATCCTCCACTATCAGCTTTGAGTTCTCCTTTGAAAGTCTGTTTTTTTGCAACACTGAATCATAAAATTGAAATGACTGTGATGATGACGTGTTTTTTTTAGTTTTCCCCATTAGTTGTGATGTACAATCAACACATTCAGAGATATGGTTTAACCCTCCTGTTGTCCTCGAGTCAAGGGAGGAAGGGAGGAAGAAGGAAGGAAGGAAAGGAGGGAGGAAGGGAGGGAGGAAGAAGGAAGGATGGAAGGGAGGAAAAAGGAAGGAAGGAGGAAGGAAAGGAGGGAGGAAGGATGGATGGAAAGGAAAGAAGGAAGGGAGGATGGAAAGGAAGGAAGGAAGGACGGAGGAAAGAAGGAAGGAAAGAAGGTAGGAGGGAGGGAAGGAGAAAGGAAAAGAGGAAGGAAGGGAGGAAGATGGAAGGAAAGAACGGAGGAAGGAAGGAGGGAAGGAAGGAAGGAGGGAGGAGGCAGGAAGGAAGGATGGAAAGGAAAGAAGGAAGGGAGGAAGGAAAGGAAGGAAGGAAGGAAAGAAGGTAGGAGGGAGGGAGGGAGAAAGGAAAAGAGGAAGGAAGGAAAGAAGGACAGAGGAAAGAAGGAAGGGAGGAAGATAGAGGGGAGGAAAGAAAGAGAGAAGGAGGGAGGAAGGAAGGAAGGACAGAAGCAAGGAATAAAGGGGGATGGAGGAAGGAAAGAAGGAAGGGAGGAAAGAGAGAGGAAGGAAAGAAATAGAGAAGGAGGGAGGGAGGAAGGACAGACGGAAGGAAGGAAGGGAGGAAAGAAGGAACAGTCAAAACAGACGGGGTCAATTTGACCCGGGAGGACGACACAAAGGTTAATGAAGGCAGACATAATAAATACAGAAAATAGCATAAGGTGTATCACAAGTTACAGTAGTTAACTTGTAACTTGAACAGTGGTTAGGTAGACTGGAAGACAGGAAATGACAAGTTTACTAAAGTCATTACATTCTAGCACATTGCCGTGTAGTACACTGTGTACACTATGTACTAACTTGTATAGTACGCAAATTTCGACATGTTGTCAGCGTTGTCTCAAAATAACACACAGCTGTTGCACGGAAATGTTGATTAGCAAGCTAGCATAAGCAAGCTAGCATTAGCAAGCTAGCATTAGCATTCGTGTTCGTTCTCAGTACCAAATAATTACATTCTGCTAAATTAACCCAATAAACCTACTAATGGCTTATACTGTATGTGATACTGTAGAGTGGTGTTTAGTGCATAAAACACATACATTTTTTATAATGTAGCAATGCTCAATGTAGTTACAACGTCCTCGGCCTCCATTTCCTGTTTGAAAAGGGCAAATTAATTTCTATTAATTTAACATGACAGATACAATGAGATGTTATCTTTTTTTTTTTATCTTAAATGAGACAATCTATATGTTTTTACAGCTACTTGAAAAATGCCACATGTTCTGTCACTTGTCACTTGCCACCTGGTATAAACTAACACATTATGACAGCTCTGCAGAAAAAAATCCTGGAGGAGATGCAGCAGGAGGGATATCATGCTGCTGGTTGATAAATGCATTTACTCCAGAGGCTATAACAACACATCCCAATATGCTGAATTCAAATCGGAGAGTTTGGATGGATATTTAGGACTGATTTTCCTGCCCTGCCATGCTTCGATAAATACTGTACGGAGTAAAAATGGAATAACCTTTACAAAGAAACAGGTCATAGAGGCTACTTTTTTATGATCATACCACCCACTTTTCTCTTATAAACCTCTGCCTATGTGTGTGTATGCGTGTGTTGTATGAGGTGACTGTGCCCCTAGCAATGAGGCTTATCAGCTGCCACGCAGGAATTCACACAATGATGCACAAACTCTACATTTGATCAATATCTGTCATCTATCTGAATACACTGAAACAATTTCTGAGCAAAGTCTGGTTGATGTCGTTGAGTCGGTGGTGTAGGGTGCGTGCAAGCGTGTGTGTGTGTGTGTGTGTGTGTGTGTGTGTGTGTGTGCATGCAAATAGAAATATTGATGATTGTGTGTAATATCACGTAGCTAGGTGAGGTGGTAGAGCGGTTCGTCCACTAACCTCAGGGTTGGCAGTTCCAATCCCCGATTCCTCCTTTCCGCATTTCACGGTACCCTTGAGCAACATACTGATGGCACCTTGCGTAGTATTGCCATCAGTGTGTGTGTGTGTGTGTGTGTGTGTGTGTGTGTGTGAGAAAGCGGCGGAAAAATGTAAAGCCTTTTTTGGACAAAAGCATCATATAAATGCAGCCATGCAGCCGTTATTCTTATTATTCAGTGAATGTGTGACTGATGTTTAGTTTAATTTTTGCTTTAGTTTTATTTTGAAAGGTCACAACCTTTACACAATCAGTCCAGTTTTATATGTTATAAGTGATGATATAACCCATTCATATTTTAATTGCTTACAGGGTCATAACCACATAGAATCTAGGAGAAAATACTTAGTTAATTTTGTTGTTTACCCTAACTTTATTAGACATAAGCCTGGATTATTAATAAAAGAGAGAGTGCCTCGTAGATGTAATGTATGTACATTCCAACAACTTTCTATGACAGTGTGAAGCACTTAAAATGCGGTCACTTTGTTTTTTTGTATGTGTGTATTTCCATTAATTGTGTGTTAATAACTTTTGGAGTGAAAGTGACAGAACGTCAAGCATACGGTAAGTGCGCACTAGACCTAAGCAAATGAAATGCGACAGAGTTGGAAGCAGACTGCTAACTGCTCTTTCGTAAAGTATGTTCTGTAAGTTCCAACGTGCTTCAATGTGCTATTTTAAAATGTACCATTTATATAAAGAAATAAAAAAACAAATGAGTAAGTGCTTCTCAGAGCTGACAGTGATGTAAAACAGGTGCACCTGATGCACCCGCAATACATGTCCACAATCAACAGGAATGAATACCCAGAAAGCAACAGTCAAACAGTACATTTAGACTGGTATTGGTGGTTTATGGCTTTGGATTTAGTTGTATGTTTTGCTTTATTAGTATATGTGTTATAGTGTTTATTGAGAACTAAGTACTGTTGTGATGAAGAAGCTGGATGTGATTGGATGTGTATGTCAATAGCCTACACCTTTCTATTGTTAGTGGTCTCATCTTAAAACATTGATTAAAAAAAAAAAAGTCTGACCTTTCTGGCTTCTTAGTTTGTAGTATAAATTCTGTATAGTATGAATTTTATAATTTCAACCTACGTTCTTTAGATATTTTTCTGTTGAGAAGAAAAAGAAATGTGAGAGTGAGAAATGGACTGTGGACTTAAAACCTCAATAACTGCTGCAGAGTGACCTGTTTGACAGCAGCCCTCTGAGCAAAAAAACCTGGATTTCAACATTGACTTCTAGTTGAAATCAGGTTAATATTCAGTCTGAACGCTCAAGACCTCTCTTTATCCTCTTCTCAACCTGCTGCTACACCATCAACATGTCACAAAACATACGTGTTTTATCATTTTGATCATTTTTTCCAGTTGTAGCTTGAAAGAGAAACTGAATTTATTAGTGTGAAGGTATTTCTCATTCTCACTCAGTCATACTGCACTGACAGGCAAAATATGATCTACACAAAGACTTGATTTCAACACATTTGATGTTTCATATAAATATGGAACTGTACAGTGATGAGGTGTAGCCCAATCTGAATACGGTATTCGCAAAAAGTGGGCTTTTACCAATATTTATTGCATACATATATTTTAAAATATATCGCTGTATATGTCCCTATACACTCTCTGGATGTATACAGAGCTGCTGGTCTAGCTGCAGGTCGGCCGTGGTCTATCAGACTTGGGTTTGAGACCCAGTGTGGGAACCCTGTACTTCACTAGACCACATTACACTGGGGTTTGCAATAGTGAATTTTTTTTTATTCCTCTACAAACCTTTACTGAAAATCCTGGTATAATATGGTCTAAATGTGAACGTTTAATCAATGTCTTTCACTTTTGACTAGAGCTGGGTATTGGTACTAAGCTGTAAAATATCCTGGCTTATTATATATCTTTATCAAAGTGTTTGATAACCACATTGCAAAAAATATGCATGTTATGTACATATTATGTTAATATAAGATTATCGGCTGATATATTGATATGAGATTTTTTTTCACCCCCTAATGTTAAGTCTTTGTATCCGTACTCAATACCTTTAAGGTATCGACCGAAATAGATCCTTTTTGCACCCAGAACTAAAAAATATGACTATTTGTATGGACTTGCTCTCAACCAATAAATGCAAGCGTTCTTTGATTTAATGCAACATGTGATTGGCCCATTGCAACAGCAGCTACAACCTGTATGTGGTGTTGAAGTCACAATTTAAAGTTGTCTTCAATGGGTCAATGTTGAGCTGGAAAGGAAACTTCTCTGTCCCTACAGCCATGTTTTAGATGATTATAAATGCTTTCCTCCAATGGAGCTCTTGAATAACATCTGACAGACCTCTCCCATCATGTCTATTTTTTATTTTTTATTTCTTTCTTTTTTTTTTTTAATGCAGGAAAGATTCATGTTGTTGTTTTGAACTGTATAGTGGAAATGAGGAGCCAGTGACCCTTTTATCCAGGTTCAATCAGTTATATTAAGG
>NC_084975.1:30033674-30041174 GCF_963691925.1 Scomber scombrus | reverse complement strand
TGTCAGCACCTCAGACAGACAGCGCTGTTGTTGTGCACCCACAGAGGAAATAAAATAACAGCCCACGTCTTTTCAACCCACAGACAGCTCGCTCTCTCTCTCTCTCTCTCTCTCTCTCTCTCTCTCTCTCTCTCTCTCTCTCTCTCTCTCTCTCTCTCTCTCTCTCTCTCTCTCTCTCTCTCTCTCTCTCTCTCTCTCTCTCTCTCTCTCTCTCTCTCTCTCTCTCATTCTTTTGTTCCCTCGTTGTTTATTATTCCTCATTTCAGCCTCTTGCGTTCATTTTCTCTCCTCCTCCTTTTTTCTCCTCTCCTACCCTTTTTCGTCTCTCTCTCCTTCTTCTCGTCTAATTTTTCTGCTTCTTTACATTCAAACAATGTCTCTCGTAGCGTGAAAGACATGATTCCTGTTTGCGAAAAAAGGAAATCAACAAATTGAAAAATAGAGGTGTTTGACTCACGATAAAATATGAGGCACGTCTATTTATACCTGTCAGTTTACATGTCAAAATATGTACAGATGAAACTTACAATCATAGTTGCGTCTGCTGTTTAAAATTTCACTGATGACAACAGCGCGCAAACACACACACACACACACATACACACACACACACACACACACACACACACACACACACACACACATACAGGATACAAGTTAATCATCCCTGATTCATTTAAAAATGAATGGATTTTTTTGCTGTATGGTGTGAAATTGATTATATTTTAAAGATTGTTCTCTAATATAAACTGAAGCCAATATTCTGTGACAAGATAATTATTTTGGTTATATTGCTGTTACGAAATCAACACAGACACATTTAACTGTACTGTCCCTTTCTATTAAAAGTGGCATTTTTATAAAAAAAAAGTCTTTTATATTAGTTTTTTTTGCTGTCTGTTTTCTTCCCATTTTGAATGCCCAATTCTCACTGCAGAATCAGGCGTTTTTAAGTGCAAATGCATAGAAAATCTAGGGAGAGATGGATGGATGATGGAGGGAGGGGAAGCTGAACATCAGGCCAGATGAATGATAAATGGTTGAGGAATATAAAAGAGCAGATGGGCAAGGGCAGGCCGGGATGATGTATGGTTGGAGGGATGGACGGATGGATGGATGATCGACAGTCGGAGGCCTCGCCAGATTCTGACTCGGATGATGCCAACCGGATTTAGTTAAAACAAGAGAAACTGGAATCAGATTGAGGGACTCACTTTGGTCCTTCTTCAAAGTGGAAAGTGGGCGTCTGAGAAGAGAAAACGAATGAAGCAGCCTTTTTTTCCTCCCTCTTTTTCTTCAGTGTTCCAGTATATTTGAGCTTTGTTCTGACCGTCCACTGTGGCTCAAGTGTCTACATGTTGCAGTTTAAGGTGCAATGCTGCCATCTTCTGGACATTCGGTAAAATGTTTACATGCACCGGTGTCCATTAGTGAGTATCCTAATCAATCTCACTTCCCTCAACCTCAAACCATATTTTATTGCACTTAAAAAAACCAGAGAGGGATATGAGAGAATGTGTAGCATCAGTTATGGCAGGTTGCGCAGCTGTATCTGTGGACATTTGTCTTCTTAAAAAGTTGGTCTCCCCAATCATCTGATCTGATGCTTCATTTTTTTTTACTTCCTCATGGAATCAGTTTCTTCCAATGGAACATGCCAGATGTGAAAATACGTCCCTTAAAATAGAGGTGTGTGATGTGCAATATCCGACTGATTCATCGGTAATGAACATCTTACACTTTTATTGAATATTCATATGATTAAACTTTCGTACGCTGTGAAAATATGTTTCTATATATATAAACTCCTCCAAAAAGGAACTGGAGCTCTGTAAAAAATGTGTACAGGTTTTGTCGTTTTTATACATCTGTCTTATTTTCATCATGGCAACCAACATGTGGACAGATGTGCTCCCTCCAACCTTTCTGACCTCCCGACATTATTTATGACGCCTGAACTCCTGCTTCAGTCTCGACTAATGCTCATACCGTAGATAAAGCCTTTGAATCTATGTAGCACTGATGATGATGATGATGATGATGATGAAGAATTCACAGTGCGACCTGGGTGTGAATCAGTTCCTACTACTCCTGAAACATAAGCAGGTACAAACTAATGAGAAATTGAGCTCAAGTGTAAACAAATATATATAACAAAAATATATAACAAATATACTGTATGTGCCTTTATTCCAAAGAGACGCATTAAAGAGAGTCTAATGCATTTCCTTTCTAGTTGTGTCTCACTCACAGTAAACAGAAACCACCTGACATGTTAAGACAGCTGCCAGGTGCCCTTCCACAGATCCTCTGCTTTGTCTTTTAACTGTAGATTTGTTTGGGGTTTTTTTTGTCTAATGACTAATATTATAATATGATTAGTCTTTTTGTGTAATATTTTGTCACAGGTTACATTAGCTTTTTGTTTAAACTAGAGTAAGATTTTGCTTAGGGTCAGTGTAAACGTGTCATGGGGCGGCCGTGGCTCCAATCGGAAGATCGGTGGTCTGGCTTCACCAATCCACATGTTGATGTGACCTCGGGCAAGATATGTAACCGCTCATTGTTCCTAATGGCTGCATCAACAGTGTATGAATGTGTTAGTTTCCCTCTGATAGTAGGGTTGGGTATTGTTTAAAGAATGACAATACCAGGACCAATCTAAGTACCCTTAAAGCGACTCTTACCTTTCTTGCATTTCACACAGCACTTAGTAGCTGCTGTGGCAGTGGGCCAATCATATGTTGCATTAAATTGAACGCTTGCGTTGATTGGCTGTGAGCAAGTCCGTACAAATAGTCATATTTGCTATTTCGGGGTGTAAAAAGGATTCATTGCAGGTATCGTTTGACAGGAGACATTTTGATGCAGGTTGGATTGGAAGCACCTCGAGTGGTAGAAAAACTAGAAAAGTGTCCGTAACTATACCGTAACTACAAAATTCCAAAGGGATGAGGGAGAAATTGAATTAAAATCCCAAAGTCAAGTGCTACAATAGGTTTACAGTGCAGTAATACATTCCAATTGAGTTAAAAGAGTTCTGAGTATGTTTAGGAAGTACGTGCTAAAAAACTAAAGGCTGCCAAAAGTTATATAATGTCTTTCATTTTGAGCTGATTGAAGCCTTTTGGTAATTCTGTGACTGTTAAATTTGAGTTCTTCACAAATGACTACTCCAAGGTTTCTGTAGTTTTTTTAAGTTTGGACTGAAACCAATTAAAGTTAGGAAGTTTAATGAGTGAGTGTGAATTCAATGAATATAATGTCTGTAATTCTGATAATCAAGATCATTTTGACGAATCTGACTGTGCTGGGAGATCAAAGAAGTTTGGAGTTGCATTCAAACTACAAGTTGAACGTTGTAATAGATGAAGGAGGTTTCACCTTTTTTTCAAACATGACACTGTTTCTTATTAACACACACACAGACTCACAGGACTCATGGGACATGTATTAGCGACGGCCTCAGAGCAAAATATCTTCAGTTTTGAAGATGACTGATTCCGATATTTTTCTCGGTCATGTTTGCGGTGACATGTGAGCGGTTCCTAATCACACACACACACACACACACACACACACACACACACACACACACACACACACACACACACACACACACACAACACAACGCCCATGCCTAATTAGCATTCCCAGTGTGTGTGAGTGGGAGTGGTATGACAGTTTGACAGTGCTCAGGTCCCTGTAGCCCTGTGTCAGCTATTCATCACCGAGTCCCAAGATACCAGCAACGCCCCCTTACCCTGCTCCCCACGCTGACTCTCCACCCCCTCACCCCCACTCACCCCCTCACCCATCACTCCCACCATTACCCTCACCTACAGCAAATGTGAGCGCAAGTACAATATGAGCCTAATTTAACTGTTTCCATACTAACTGAGGGGTACCAATTATGTTTTAAACCCGTCAGCAATAAACATAATGATATCATACATGATAAATAATGTAATGCTAACAATCATGGTAGTATTTGCAGTGAAATAATAAGATCCTGGATGTATGTCAATATGGATACTGATGGTGGCCCCTGTTCTTATTACGGCTCTATCTAGAGGAGGATAGCAAAACTCACTTATTAAAGACTTAAGAAGTTATAAATATATGATAAGGTGCATGTTCTTACACCAGTGTCTGACAGTGTTTCCCGTACCGCTCATGATTCTCTCCTCTGTGCCCTTCCTGTAATTGTAACTCAATTGAAGTTTACACATTGAAACATAAAGGGAACACTCATATTTACACATTTATTCGGATTTTTTTTTGTATTGGAGTTGTTGTTTATTCTGCCTGCTTTTGTGTTTATGCAGTGCTTTTTGATGCTTTTTGACTAAAACTCATCAGAGTTCACTTTCTTATCAAGGTTGAGATGAGCAGATTGTTACCACTGTATAAAACATGGTATTAAACCACTCATCTAATTCTGCAAGAAAGCAAATAAGTGTAATTCTCCAAATGTTGCCTTTAAGTGTCCACAAGGGTTTTTTTCTTACTCTTCTATTTTGTTATACTATTACTATTAATGAACCTCATTTGGGATGTTCAGCTGACTGCATAAACAGGCGGGTATTCCCTTCTCACTGAAGGACCAGCTTTGTGTCCATAAACAGCCAAAGTGTTGGCTGCCGGGTGACCATGTGACCCTGCAGCTACACAGTGACTTGTTTAAGCGCTCGGCCACAATTCTGCCCATTATCATCCTATCAGAAAATGAAATAATTCTACATCAGGAGTTCACTCACAGATTACAGTAGGTGCTAGAAAACCAGTATACAATTGTTTTCAATACTGTAATCTAATGTGGAGGTTTTTCTATAACTTGCTGTAACTGATGTAAACACAGTAGCAAGTATATGAAGGCAAACACAGAGCTGTGACATCTACAGTTGATGCCGATTAATATGTATACATGTATTGTGTTAATCAGCACACCTATACAGTGTACTATACTGTGTCGCATTAGTGTGAAATATTTTGATTGCAACCAGCAGGTGGCATCACAGCAACTTCCTATTCTGAGGGTTTGTTGTTTTTTTTTACACCCGTGAGACACATTGTGATGTCCCCCATGATTCCTCTCACCTCCCATACCAGCTTTTCTATGTAGTGTGTGCCAGGCCTTAAAAAATGACAGATGTGTGAAAAATGTTTACATTTTTTTTAACTCTCATGTTGGAGGTTCAGCATGAAGGAAGAAAGCAACAGGAGCCTTAAAGTTTGAACATTAGAAGTAGAGTTGTAGAGTCTGTGAGAGTAAGACTCTAGTGCAGGGGTGTCACACTTATTTTAGTTCAAGGGCCACAATACAGCCCAATTCCATCTCAAGTGGGCCGACCAATAAAACCACTGCATAATAACATATAAAAAATATGTCTCAGTCTTTTACAGATTATTTTGCTGATATTTTACAGTGTTCAAAATATGAATGATTTAAATATGACCACAATATTTATTCATTGTTTTTGAAGGGAACTGCATTCTGGTCAGGATGGGGGTAAAAATCCCTAAACCAGCAGAAAAATTGGAATTACTTTTCTGCAATTTTCATACTTTGCAAAGTTATCCAGTGGGCCAGATTGGACCCCTTGCCAGGCCGGTTCTGGCCCACGGGCCGCATGTTTGATACCCCATACACATACTGAATGCATGTAATCTGACAACCTCCCTCCCATCTGCAGTTACTGCAAGAAGCAGAATAGACCAAACACCTAAAATAAAGCAAAAACATTAATAAAAGCCAAATATGACAGCTAAATTGTATTATTATCAACATAATTATATTACATATTTTAGGATATGGGTTGTTTGTTTGTCATTTTATCTTGAGGCAAGTTTGTGGTTTATGATATTAGGCCACACACATAAAACATGACTTGACTTGAATTACTCAGCTTCAACTAAAAAGCATTCAAATCTGTTGAAGTCCACTTTGGTTCAAGAGGTCTGCCAACAAAACTTTCTATTTTCATTCTGACTGGTGCTGTCTGTTGAAAGTTACAGCATCTCTAATGCCTCGCTGGTTTTCAGTCAGGTCTGACAATGTGCTTTTTCTCACCTGTACAAACACCTGCAGGTGAGGCACACACACACACACACACACACACACACACATAGATGCATGTACTGTCACGAATGCACACCATGTAAAAACTTGCAACAAACGCATTTTCATATGCATTCACACACACACACACACACACACACACACACACACACACACACACACACACAGCAAGCTGCGAAGGGTGTGAACACACCTCAATCAACGAGCATCTTTGTAGGATTCTCACATCCTCTGACAAAAGTCACCTGCAGCCACACTTACACATGATGTCATTAGAGGAGTCACAACTCTCTGTCACTTCCACTTTTTGACTTCACTCATTTTTTGTCAAACCCTGATGAACCTAATTAAATCTAAATGGGACAAGTTGGGATGGATATGAGTTGGGAGCGGCTGAAAAATGTGGATTTAACAGCTCATAAATATAAGATCTTAAAGAAGGACGTATATATTTGACCTCAACGTTTTCTCTCCATTTCTCTCTACTTACATATTTCACAACTACATATTCATAAAAGGAAATTTGGCATTTACAAAAGCCATTGTCACTCTCAATATTTGGTTTACAGTCAGGTTGGAATCTAATTTTAAGGTTGTACCATTTGAGATGTATTATAGAGTAATTTCTTTTTAAATTTTTTATGCCAGTACATTATTCTGTGTGCTTTTAAAGTGTGTTATTTCTGTGATAATTATATACCCCATGATAATACACAAATAAAACATCACACAATAGTTGTACTTTTTCCACTTCATGCCGAAAACTCTGGACACATCATGGGAAATAGTATGTTTATTTTCTTCAATTTCATAGTGGGTGTATTAGGGTGCATTATAGTGAATGGTGCTCTTAATGTTTTGTCCACCCCATTAATTTATGAGAGGGGCAAATAATTAGGAACACCATTCGATATAATGCACCTCAGTACGCCACCACCACTAAATACGACCTCAATAATAAACATAAAGTAGAATTATCACTTTTTTGACAAAAATGAAAATGTATAAACTTCATAAAAGTAGAATTTAAAACAGAGCTGATGTATTGGATTGAATTAGATTACACAGGTGTACCCAATGAAGAGGGCGGTGACTGTATGTGTATATGTATATGTGTGTGTGTCATTTATTGGATACTCCCCTTGCCTCCTTGCCTGTTTGGGACAATGATTGGCCTGAAGTCACATGACCATATACCTGGTAGATTACGCACCTTGGTAGCTGACCCATTGGCTGATACATGTCTGGAGGCACAAATTGTTTTTTTTTTAACCTTTTTAAATTTGTTCTGCTCTTTAACTACCCTATTTAAATACTGTTTTTAATATGTTTTAAGCTGCCCCTAATGAAGGCCACAAGTTGAAACACGTTGGTCTATTAATAAAGTTGCTCCATACTACAGATATTGCTGGAGCTTT
>NC_084975.1:30001323-30033474 GCF_963691925.1 Scomber scombrus | reverse complement strand
TGACTTTCTTTGAAGCAGTAAAGCAGGAAATGTTGAGTTTGCATCGGTAACTCTACACGACTGGTGAGTGATTAAATTCAATCATGTAACCCTATAGGACATGCTGCGAAGACAACCATTTGTGTGTATGTGTGTGTGTGTGCATATGTGACTCATCCACGTCAGAGAGGAGAGCGACCGTGACTCAAAATGACCTGCGAGACGTTTATGATCACTATGCTCGGGTTAAAAATAAATGTCACTTTTATATCATAATGAAGTATCAACTAAAAAAAGCTGCACATTTCTATTCCTGCATCCAGCTGCTGTAAGTGTTGCCATCAAGCCCTGTTTCTCAGTACGTCTGATAGAAACTTTAATAGCTAGCAGCATGAGACACTGATCAGCCAAGCACATCAGCATTGTGCGATCCAATATGCCACCACCATGCAGAGAGAGAGAGAGAGAGAGAGAGAGAGAGAGAGAGAGAGAGAGAGAGAGAGAGAGAGAGAGAGAGAGAGAGAGAGAGAGAGAGAGAGAGAGAGAGAGAGAGAGAAAGAAAGAGTGTGTGAGAGAGGGAGCATTTCTATGTGCCTGAATGTTTGTGTATGTGTGTGTGTGTATGTGTGTGTGTGTGTGTGTGCGTGTGTGTGTATCAGGAAAAGGGCTAGCTGCATGTGTGTCTTGTTAGCGCTGGATGTAACAGTGGAAGTGATGGTGGTAAAGGGGGATTGACAAAGGAGCTCTTACTGTGAGCTATATGAAGATGTGTGAGTTCTGCAACATGTCACATCCCCTGGTGTGTGTGTGAATGTGTGCGAATGTGTGTGCGCGCACATGTTCACACTCAGGTATGACAGACACCGTTTCTACATTTGTGTGTGTGTGTGTTATGACAAATTAACCGCCCTAAAACTTGAAGCTAGGAGAATAGAGGTGACACGACTGAGATACAAATAATCTTTCACTCACATCACCTGAAAAACACATTACAACTCGTTCAGAGTGACAATCTGACATGACACCTACCCTAGACTAGACTCAGAAAGCTGCTGTCCCGATAACAGCATCACTCACAGTCTGACTTGATAGGGCACTTCACACTGCTACTCAGATTCTGTTTATGGTATCTTTTTTTCTCCTTGCCATTCCAACTTTCATTCTATATGTATATTGCCTAGCTAGAAACGTATTAATTATACTATTGCCTCCCTTCCTGTTTGGGTCAATGATTGGCCTTAAGTCACATGACCATATACCCAACCCACCTTGGTAAATTACCCATTGGCTGATAGCCTATCTGAAAGCACATAATTGGTTATTTTTAGTAGTTTTTTTACCTTTTAAATTTGTTTCTGCTTTTTAACTTCCCTATTTAAATATTTATACATATACTTTCTCTCAGGTCTTCTCAACCTGTCCACTGCCCCATGTTTTAACACATGATGGGCAACTTCCGGTCATTGGTCGCAAGCTTCCTTCAACACCTCAACTCAGTGACACCACCCCATTACATATGAAAGCTGCTTAGTAGTGCATGAAGCCAAAAAATGTTCTTCCTCGTCCACATCGTTGGGCCCATAGAGCAAGCACGCTAGCAACCAAATGGGTCCAATTCTGCTAGTAAAATAAGACATTTCGCAGTTTATTTCAGGAGCAATATGAAGGCATGCAGGTCATTTAGTGTTTCTAAAACAAACAAAAACAGCATGAGCTGTTAGTGCTGAAATTAGAACTGAGCCTCTTTGGTTGTTCTCATCACAGACAGCAGCCAATGACAGCAGCATGTTACAGAGAGCAGCCAACGACAGCAGTATGTTACAGAGAGCAGCCAATGACAGCCACTCATTACAGAGAGCAGCCAATGACAGCAGTATGTCACAGAGAGCAGCCAACGACAGCAGTATGTTACAGAGAGCAGCCAATGACAGCATTACATTACAGAGAGCAGCCAATGACAGCCACTCGTTACAGAGAAAAGCCAATGAGAGCCGCACCTTACCGAGAGCAGCCAATGACAGCAGCACTTACAACTCTCCAAACTAACTTTTTTTTTTACTAGGAGCTCTGCAGCCCCTTACTGAAAATTTTCCGGAACACAAGCAGAAAATTTAGGGGCATACCTTAAATCATACTGCAACACAATTATTCACTGTTAGCTTTGATTTAATCAAGAAGTCATAATTTACAAATACACGTTAATGAGGACTTGAGTTGTATCTCGTAATCAGAGCAACTTTGTTAGCATCATCTCCCATAGGCCCAGGTAGGACTTGTTTATGTAGTTTGTGGATATTAACATCTTCATGGACTGATACTCCTCTCTATCCAGACTAGGTGGGGATTTCCGGTCCTCTGAATTGATGCCAACGGGGAAGTAACTTAAAATTGCATTCTATCAAAAGGCCACCAGGGGGCGACCGTTTTGGTGTCAAAAGGACTTCCGTCTCAATAAAAGTCAAAGGAGAATTCACCAACTTCTCACTTGATTTCTAACCTCAGTAAACGTTTTCAAAATGTGTTTATGGTCTCAATCGCTAGTTTAAAGCCTTCTTCAATGCAGTATGATGTTCATTTGTGAAATTTTGGCCTCCCTGATTTTATATTTGACGATAAAGCAGGGTATGCATTAGGGTGTGGCTACGTCATGATTGACAGGTTGATTGGTGGAGGGCGCCTCATGCCCCTCCTGATGCCCATATAAGTAGAATCCGTGTTTTTATTTTTTTTCTTATATACAGTCTATGATCCAGACTGGTGTCACAGTTAAGAAAAAGATGACCAAACAATATTACTTTGTGTAGTATCAAGTTAAGTGTGTGAAATTGTGTTCTTTGTGATACTGTCTCTTATATGCTCTGCCATGATTATTTAAAGAGTCAATGACCTTGTTAACACAGTGGAGAAATGGTCCAGCAGGAAGTCCAGCTCCTCTGCACCATCAGTTGGTCTCTCTGCTCTGGCCAGGAGTCATGACTGAAGATTTTGTATGACTTCACTTGCTGACGTGGACTCTTCATCTATTTAAAGAGAGAGAGAGAAAAAATTAAACACTAAAGACCAATGCTAATGATTGCTTATTTTATATTTAAGGTAAATTTGTCAGAATTTTGTTCTTTGCTGAATCTTTGTTTCAAGTGCAGCACAGTACAGTCAACTGTTGCTCTCACTGCCTCGCAATGGAGAGTCCATCCTCAGCCAGTCCAGCAGCTTCTCCTTTGATGGTGACCGTCTCAGTCGAAACATTCGGGGATCGCTTGAGACAAGTATGTAATATAAAAATTCAACTCAGAAACTAAAATCGATATATCGATATCGAATAATTGCTTATCTGGTGATATTTGTAGAAAGGGTGAGTCTTACCATCATCATCCTCCTGCCTTCGTTTCTGGGCCTGAAGGTCTGCCTTTAGCTCTGCCAGCCGACCACCTGGCTTGCATCTGCCTGACATGGCTTCAACAGTCACAATGAGACTTTCAACACCATTGACAGCCTATTTAACAATTTCCTTAGAAATGTGAACATTAAGGGGGAAAATCATACTCTGATTTAATTTAGCTTAAACAATATACTGTCACTTAAGCCTTACCCGAGGCAATATGACATCAAGGAGAAAGCTGAATTTGTTGATGTCCTCAAACAAGTCAGCCAGGAAGTTACAGAAAGCTACAAATGTTCCATCTTCCATCATCTTCTTGACCTGCAGGACAAGTTTATGGATCCAAAATATGAAATGATTTTAAAACTAATTACAGACCTTCCTTGCTCTGCATTGCTGGATGATGCAGTTAAATGTTCCATGTGGAGGAGCGCCCTGATGGTCGAGTGGTTAGAGCTCATGCCACATAATTGCAGTGTCTCCGGTTCAAATCTGGCCAGGGACCTATGCTGCATTCCCCCCCCTCTCTCTCTCCCTATTTCCTGTAGGCCTCTCTGCTACTTACTATATAAATAAAGGCAAAAAAGCCCAGAAATAAATCTTAACAAATAAAAAAAGTTCCATGTGGAAGTAGACTGCTGTGAACTGCCCTGGGTTCTGCAGGCTCCAATCCTTTCCTCCAGGTCTCAGTAAGGTTTTGCAAGGCCCAGTTTACATATGGGAGCCAGCGTGTCCCACTGACACCATCTGGGACATGCACACCTATAACCTACCTTTGTAGCAAGCAATGGAATGGGACAATAAAAGCCCCTGCTTCAGCTTGGAAGAGAGCAGCACAAAGAGCAGCCAATGACAGCAGCACTTCAGCAGTTCAGAACTGTTAAACTACTTATTTAACAATTTACATTCTATTTTATTAATGATTAATGGATCTTAATCTCTCAGTTAACCAAAAAGGACACAACTTCATTGTCCGCTCACATTACTTACACAGACACTCTAATATTTATCCAGACAAAGGGAAATATGTCAAGCTTTAAATAAGCATGTTGTTTCAGCTGGCTGCCTCTTTGAAGAAGTATGTTGAGAGTCTACTAACCTACTGCTAAACAAGGCCTGGATCTCAAACCTTACCTCTCACCACCAGTTTGTCTTCCATCCTTTTCCCTTACTGTTCATATTCTGATTTATAATTAGTCTCTACACCAATTCACATTCATTAATTCACCATCAGTCATTAATAAATGTTTGATTAATTCTTCTGTTTGAAAAAAGACATTCACAATCACTATTTTATTGTCCAGGAGAACATTTTAAAGAATATGATCAATAAAAAACATGTTTGGATTTGATTTTAGAATTTTTTCAATAAACACAGGTCAAACTTATACATGTACATATATAAAAATGTGAATCAGCTGCACAAAATTTAAAAAACATCATGCATTTTATTTTAATGTTTGTATACTGTGGTTCACATTAGGAAAAGTCCAGATAAAATACATGTGTATATGGTGTTTTTACAGCTATCAAATGTAAAAATGGGTGTCACTGTCTTGCTCACTGCTGTTTGTTTTATTAAGTAGGTGCAACGTTTCATCAGGCAGCATCACAACATTTCCATTACACAAGAGCTGCCTCAATCATCCAATGAGAGGACTGGAAAGATCAATCTGACTAATTGATGAACACCTTGGGTTAATACAAATAGTGTGTGTCACCTGTCAGAAAATATATGAGATTTAGAAAGATTAGAAAAATTGTAAAATAGTAAAATGCAACAATAGATAAACAGTATATTTAAAGACATGATGTCACATGATCAACAAATACTATAACTATTGGTATCAGTGGTCAAAAATACAGCATAGAATAAAACAGTGCTAATGATAACTAGGCCACCTATACATTATAACACAGATTGCTTCCCTTGTTTTTAATAACAAGTCATGATTCTGCTGCCATCTCTTCAAACATTTATCAAAGTTCACGTTGTCCACACCTCCGTAAACCAGAAAATGGAAACTTCTTAAATATTATATTGACACATATTCCATTTTATATTCCTTTCATTCTCCCCTGTCCTTGTCTTCTCTCCTTTCTAATTACCTTCCCTTCCCTCCTCCCTGGCACTGGCCCTGCCTCCAGCTCTCAGCGGGATCCACAGGGGCCGCTGCAGCAGCTGTACCCCGACGGGGGCTCTGCGTTCTGGGGGAAAAGTTGCTCTGGATGGCAAGACTCACTGAACCGATGTGGTAGGTTACACTGCAGAGATATGGAGCAGAACGGGGTGACACTGCGCCCTCTGCTCAAAGCCCCGACGCTGCATCCATTATCTACTGTGTGAAGGGAGGATGTGATCAATTCTAACATTTATTATAAGGAAGATATTTTTTTTAAAACCTTTTTTTATCCTCTGATGAGTGTTATGAGTAATTTACCAATCCAAATTCTTAGGGATAAGAGTAGACACTAGAGGGCGCCAGCGGTTCAGCAGTTGCATGTAACCACAGTGTTTTTTTTCCCTCTCAAATGAAACTTCTGACTGGGCCACAGTATTATAACCCTGGCATCAAATCATGCTTTAAGATTAATGAAAAGTGCTAATCCTTGTAGCCATATGTCCTACATTTGTGTTTGCAGTTTTTTTGTGCACATAGTTTAGGATCAACGGCCTCTTCACCTTCTGCGCTAAAGCTAAAGACGCTAATGGAACTCAAAAAAGCAGCATTAAAATCCTGTGACACTCAAACTAACCCTTCAAAGCTCTCAGCTGAGCAGCTCGCTTATTGGAAAGAGAGGATTTGGATTTCTTACTAGATTGGCTTTTAGTTTTGAACTTGTTTACTATACATATACTATACAATACTAAACACCCAGTACGTTTTTCCATATGAAAGATAACCACAGTACGTCAACATCTGGACTTCATAAACCTTTATTTAAATTAAAGAGCAGATAAAAACATTAAGGCAAGACGAGCAGCGAGCGTTGAGCTGCAAAATGGAACGTCAGAATGGAACTATACAAGGCTTGATTTATTCATAAAAAAAATAGAAAATTATAAAGCCAGATAAAATAACAGAACGCGACGTGAGAAAGAGCGCGTGTGTGTTTGTGTGTGTGTATATGAGATTTTCTTGTCAAGAATGTGTGAGGTGTATGTGTGTGTGTGTGTGTGTGTATGCAAGCGAGAGTTCTTATGTGATTTCATCTGTATGTGTGTGATGTTAGAGTATGTGCTGCTTGCAGGACACATTTTCAGACATTTACTCGATAAAACAATAAAATCCTCTGTGACTGAAGGGATTTCCAGCCTAGAAAAAAAAAAACTACAAGTCAAGCAGCTAGACTCTCTAGTACAGAGTTAGTAACAGCCAACTAAAGTGCATGTGTCACAGTATGAAATGTAAACAGAAACCAGAGACACTGGAGACATTATTTGCGTTCTATAAGCAACTTTAAACCGGCTTTTTTTTCAGAAAGCTTATCAATTTTGCTCCCCGGTACAATAAAAATTATGCTTCTTTCTCTTTTTTTTCTTCAGAGAAAAGAGACCGGTGTGAAAATGCTGCTGGACGTTTCTCCGACGGGTCTCTCTGATTTAAGTTTAGAGGTCTGTGACGCATTTCTTGTTTTTAGTATTTACACAGTTGCAGTTTTACGAGGTTTCTTTGTCTTTTTCTGCGGCAGAATTTGGGATGTTAATGCAGCTGAAAACATTAGACAGCGCTTCAAGTAGTGGTTTGGCTGCTCACCCTAACCCTAACTTGAACGAAAGCTAGATAAAGGTTTTAAGTGATGCTGAATGTGACAAGAAGCAGGACTCAGAGGCGATAACCAGCTATGCTATTCCTGCCCTGAGCCGTCCAGTGTGGTGGTGAACAGCTAATGCTAAAACACACACGTCGTCAGACTCGTTTTATGGCTTTTGTGGGCAGCCGCAAGCATCCTCCAAAAAAACTGAACTTCTGATGAATAGATTTCTTGTGTGCTGGCATGTCAGATGTGTGGGTAGAAAAAAACTGTAGATGTTGAAAGAATTCTGCTTCCATCAATGACACTTGGAATAGAGAGAGTTCACCATATGTGTATTATAAAACATCAACCCGGCTTACATCCTCCCTTCTCTTCCCTTTCTCTTTTTTGTATTCTCTAATGATGTACACTGCATTTTACTAAAGATATTCTTTTATGCTGTTCTCTTCATTTTGTTTAATTTCTCTGCGTTTGACCGTCATCTGAAGCTCTTTTGGTACAGATGTTACAGATGTGCAATAAATATACGTCATCTTTAACTTTCTAAACCATCGATTACAAACCGAATCCATCCAGAAGAAGTTCAACCAGCTTGACTTTAATTCTGAAAGCCCCGTTCCTAAATATGACTTTGAATATAGTACACAAAGAGAAAATAATGATTGGCTTCCCCTTTAATTTGCATGAAAGTGCAACAAGATCAAATGCTTCTTTAATACGAATAAGCTTATCATTTGTGCTAGAACTCATCAGGATTCAAAAGCTTCTACTTAAACCTCATTACAATCAAAAGACTTTAACGATGATTTTTGAAGCAGTAGGCTTCATCAATCTGCCGCTGTGAAGCTTTTTACATCTGTACATATAGTGTGTTTACCTAAAGCTAACTGCGCTGAGGTGTCTTTCGGTACAAAAACATCAATGAGGAAGGAATTCGAGTTTGTCAAAGCACACGTAGGATGAACAGAAAGTGCCGTTAACGACTAACACCGACATTTTGAAAATGAGAATTATACATCCTCTACTAGACTTCAGACATGTTTATATCATATTATTAGTGCTGTAAAAGTTATGACGGAAGCTGCAGTATATTTTAGATCAAGTTTTTTTTTTAAAAACATGTCTGTTTTCACTGAGTCTCGCCACAAAAGACAGGATCTATAATCTCTTTCTTTAGTACATCTGATGAAAAAGTATTTCATCTAAAGCACACGATCATTAGATTTTCACCTTCTTGTGTGTAAATGCAGCCGTGAGTTTTTAGGACGGTGATGATGTAACTATTAGGTGCTCTGAAAAGTTTCAAATGAACACAAATACAAGAAGAAAGACAGTGACTGATGATTTGATTTCTAAACATGTGTGTGTACGTGTGTGTGTGTGTGTGAAGCTGTGTACGTGTGTGGTGTAACTCCTGGAGAGCCCAACCTCCAGAAACCTCCTACACCTACACACCGCAACACCATCACCACCACCACACCTCATTGGTTTAACAGGCCTAAAAAACGCATTATTTTGTTTTGTTGCAAACATCATTTCTTTGAATGTTTGCTCTTATGTGAAAAAAAGCAAGAAGCACAGAGACATGAAAAAAGTGTGTGTGTGTGTGTATGTGTGTGTGTGTGTGTGTGTGTGTGTGTGTGTGTGTGTGTGTGTGTGTTTCCCCTCATCCATCTCTACGTCTGCAGTATGCATCTGCAAGCCCATCAGTCCATCCTTCCATCGTTCTGTGTGGGTGTTTTTCTGTGTGTGTGTGTGTGTGTGCGTGTGCGTGTGCGTGTGCGTGTGCGCGTGCGGTTATCAGTCGGTCTTCTTGGCCCACGCCATGTCATCTGATCGTGGTTTTTGCCCCGTCAGCCATTCGATCAGTCGCTCCATCCGTCTCCAAAAGCCCAGCAGGTCCAGCGGATAGTTACACCAGCCTGATGCGAATGGAAAAAGGAAAAAAAGAAGGAAATGAAAAGATGGAGGAGTAAAGTTGAAAAAGATGAAGTTACGAATAAAGAAATGAAATGAATGAATGCTCAGAATTTATAAATATGAGTTTATAATTTGACTTATTCTTTTGATCATATTGCATTAGATAAGAAAATTAAAACCGCTAAATCAAATCCGGTAAGCAGAGACCTGAGGGATGATACTGATGTACAAGCCTAAGCGTTTAAGACAGATCAGTCCACAGTCTCGGAGCCCTGAGGGGATTTTCGCTACGGTATTTGGATATTTGTTTTGTCTCTGACTCCGCCCACCGCTCCAGCAGCACCCACAGGGCGAGCACTGGCTCATATCGACCCATTTCTAACCATCCTTCCTTCAACCCCAGCTCCGCCTTCCCGCCTCCCCCCCCCCCTTCCTCTCTCCTCCCTCCGGACGCGCTGAACGTCTTCCTAATGTCTCTTTTAGCTTTTCATGTCTCTTTGTGTCACCTCAGATTTCACTCTTCTGTACTTAACTTCCTTCTCACTCTATTGTTTTTATTTCTCTCTCCCCCCCCCCCCTCCTCTATTCCCCATCTGTACCCCCCCGATCCTCAGTTCTTCTGTCTACGTCTTAAACCTCACTGTCTCACTCTCATCATGGTGTGCAGACTAGATTTCAGAGGGGTGGAGGGATGTGGGGACTCTCCCAGGAGATATCCTTAGCCCCTACTAACACAAGCTCACACACACACACACAGACACACACACAAGCTCACACACGCACGCACACACCATTACATTGACTTACATTCAATTCCGAGAAACTTATCCTAACCATAACCCTAACCTTAAATCAAGTCTTCACAATTTAATGGTTTACATTACAGGGACTTGGAGGAATAACACACACAGAGACACACACACACACACACAGTTAGTTTCAGTTTACAGAACTTTAATAGCTAATGGATGTATATATGTGTTTGAGGTAAATACATTAATATATGTATGGCCACAGGCCAAAGTACATTTACATGTACACATGCATGCATGCATGACTGTACAGAAGTCTGTGTGCATACATGTGATTGTTCCCATACACACACACTCACACACACGCTCACACACAGGCATGTCTTTGCTGAGCACATTACACAGATGTACAAGCATCACTGCTTTAGAGGCAGCAGAGAAATCCCTCGACATTTGAGATTAAAAGCCATTTTACTATTATTACCAAAGACACACACACACACACACACACACACACATGATCTGTACATCTATGTATAAAGTCAAAGAATACTACACTGCATACTGTTTCACTTTGTAAGCCCACATGGACTATAACATAAGAACATTAATGCAGAAATAAAAGAAGTCAGATGCACTAGCGCTCTTTACACACGCACGCATGCACACACACACACACACACACACACACACCAACAGTAGCAAGAAGCAAATAGAGACATCCACATGGGCTGTGTGTACTTAGGCTACCCTTGTCTGTTGCTCACACCCCACCACCCATGATGTGTTTGCATAGGGTGCATGCTATAGCTGCAGGGATGTGTGTGCGTGTGTGTGTGTGTTTGTGTGTGTGTATCCCTCCAGTGACCCTCTCTGTTGGAAGGCAGTCAAGCAGCCAGAGGTTTTGTTTGATTTCACTGTCTTTCTTTCACTCCATCGCTCCTTCTTCTATTTCTCTCTCAGTCCATCTCTCCTTTTTCTATTTTCTCTCTCAGTCCATCTCTCCTTTCGCCACATATTCCTTCTTATTCCTCCAAATCCTTATTTCCTCCTATCACCGCCCCCCCCCCACCCCCCCCTCACCCCCCCCTCCTCCCCTGTCCTCCAACCCCCCTCTGCCTGTGAAGTCCTATTTGTTAGAACAGACAGCAGGTTAGCATTAAATATACATGGGGATTGTCAGCCGGTGGCAAACACAAAGGCAGCTAGGCGAGCCCCAGTGGAATCCAGGCCCGGCCCAGGCAGCTAAGGCTGGGGGAGCAGGGGGCCGTCGCCGTCCCCTGTGGCCCACCCCCCCTCCCCGAACCGCCACCAACCCACACATCCACACACACGCACAGGTTGGAAACCGAGGAGGAGGTCAAAAAGACTAGTACACACACACACACAGATGCTCGAGTATGCAGATGCACACGAGCACGAGCGCGTGCGCGTCGGAACACACACTTTCACCGTGCCACCCCCCCTCGACTCGCTCGCGCACACATCTGTCGTCCACAGGGGCGCAGGGTGACGTACAAGCCCAATCCCCCCTTGTGTGTCCTCTCTCTTTTTTCTCTCCCTTCCCTCTCTCTCTCTCCCTCTCTCACCCAGATGCACACAGAATACTGAATGTGGATCTATTACGGAGGCCTCGCGTCTCTAAAGACCCACTCGCGCACACGCAAACAGAACATTGTCTTTTAGTTATTTATAAAAAGCCGACAGACAGACAGACACAGCAGCCATTTTGTCGAGAATCAGCCGAGAATTGTAAAGTGAAATAATTCTGGTGTCATCAGATTCAATTATGTTGATCTAATATGGCCGAACACAACATACTGACACACTGGTGACCATCTGATACCGGTGAAAAAGTCACGTTACACACACTTTCAACTTTAGTGTCTCGACGTCACGATGGATGCAAAATTAAAACAAGGTACACTGTTACATTTATATTAGGCCCCCCCTGTTTTAACCCATTCATCTCTAAACAGCCATGGTGATGGGCATGGTAGTAGAAAAAATATGTTCTTTTTGAAAGCATCAACTCCACCTTTTTTTCCAAAGATGGTAATATGTATGTAAAGTATTGTAAAGATAACCTGGGTCCCATCATTCGAATGTGGCTTAACTAATCCAGACTCTTGTTATCAGGCTCAAAGGATAATGTTAATTCATCTCATTTGATTTTCTTTGATGAAGCTACCCTGAATAACAATGCGCTCTTATTATAAAATAGCACCAACACGAGTAGAGTGTTGATGGCAGGGTCAGCTCTCAGGTGATTGGCCGATCGTGCCGAATGACTGTACTCATGATTGGTTGGCACGGCTGATCAAAGGTCATTTAAATCTGATGAATCATCTTAAACATATTCCAACTGCACAAAAAAAAACCTGCTGACACCTATCTTTAAAAGGACTGACGACAGCAACCAAAACCTGTTGCAGTGTACGACAGTGTGGATATGTGAGTGTTGTTTAAAGATAAACGTGAAGAAAGTTTTGTAGCAGCCAATGACGTAATAACGGCCAATAACATAATCATTTAGCCTGTTTTAAATGTAATAAAGCCGATAACGTAGGTAAGTACCATGGAAGTGTGAAACTTTATATCCAATGAATGAAACTTAAATTAAGTCATGTGAGAAAATTATTACATTATCGGCTCCAGTTTTTACATTTGTTATTCCCCCCCCCCCCCCCCCCAATAATGTTATGACTTAGTACATTATTGGCAAAAAGTTATTACGTTATTGGTTCAGAAGTTTTTATTACGTTAATGGCAAGTTATTACGTTATCAGCCTTATTACATTTAAAACAGACAAAAGGATTATGTTATTGGCTGTTAGTACATTATCGGTTGTTATTACGTTATTGCTCGCTATTACGTTATTGGTTGTTTTTATGTTATCGTTCGTTATTACGTTATTGGTTGTTATTATGTTATCGGCCATTATTATGTTATTGGTTGTTATTATGTTATCGACCCTTATTACGTTATTGGTTGTTATTATGTTATCGTTCGTTATTACGTTATTGGTTGTTTTTATGTTATCATTCGTTATTACGTTATTGGTTGTTATTATGTTATCGTTCGTTATTACGTTATTGGTTGTTATTATGTTATCGTTCGTTATTACGTTATTGGTTGTTATTATGTTATCGACCGTTATTACGTTATTGGTTGTTAGTATGTCATTGGCTGTTAGAACATTACCGGTTGTTATTACGTTATTGGTTGTTATTATGTTATCGTCCTTATTACGTTATTGGTTGTTATTATGTTATCGGCCATTATTACGTTATTGGTTGTTATTATGTTATTGGTTGTTATTATTTTATCGGTCGTTATTATGTTATCGGCCATTATTACGTTATTGGTCCTTATTATGTTATCAGCCATTATTACGCTATCAGTTGTTATTACATTATTGGCTGCTACAAGTTTGAACTGATCCTTTAAATTGCTGAGAACAGGTTGAATTTCAATTTAATTTTAATTTTAATTTTGTATTTGTTCATTCGCTTATACACTAAAAACTTAGTGTAAAAATTGACTCTCTATTGCGCTGTATCAAAGCATTACCAATTCTTACCTGTCGTAATGCAGTAGTACGTCTCGTGCGGCGAGACGTGGTGGATGCGGTGGTGTTTCCGTGGCAACACCAGATGCCAGTCCTGGAGCAGCGTGACCCAGCGCGGGAGGCCGAAGTAGGAGTGGCTCCACTTGTGAATCTGATTGGTCAACGTCACAAAAACCGCCAGGGCAAAGACGTAGCAGTCCCAAGGGTAGGACGCCGCCAAGGCCTCTGAGAGGTGACAGGAGACAGACAGAAAGAGAGAAGAGCGAGTAAAGAAAGAAAGAGACAACCAAAGTTAATAGAATAATTGATCAAACTGTTTAGTGTAATGAAGACGGCCGGCACGAAGGCGTAGCACTCCCACAGAGAGGATGCTTGCAGGAGCCTTGGAGAGATGAAGAGACCGAGGGGGAGGATGAGGAACGGGGGAAAGAAGAAGAAATGGAGAAAGATGGGCAAGAGTGGCGACAGGGGAGAGAGGAGGAGAGAACAAAGAAAGTAGGATGGAGGGAGAGAAAGAAGAGTATGAAATAGGCTGTAATGTAACATAACATAACATCAGGTAGACGCTGAGCAGAGACTGTCCTTCAAATAATATCGGTGGAAAATCAGAGAGGCCGAGGGGAGATCAGTCACACCCACATCAATTGAACAGATTATTCCGGACAGTTTTTTTTTTATCACGGCGCAATTGCTTTAGCACTGTAGGCATCAAGAGGAACATTTAAGTCAGTCAGTCAGGGGTGAGACACTTCACCCCTGACTGACTGACGTATTTCTTTGAGCAAGTAAAAGACCCACTGATGTTTAAATGTAGTTTTGAATCATCACCCCTTTACCTTTAAATATTTAAAGGTACCATTGCAAATCGTAGTCTAATGTTTAAAAAGAGCTGCGCCTCATTCCAACAAAGGTGTTCTGGGACTGGACATGTGGATGTGTGGCTTGTTTTCATGTGGTGCTGAGATGGAGGTGGAGTTGGAGTTCAGGTGGAGGCTCAGTGTGGGAGTCACAGCGGAGCAGCATTTAAAGTATATTTTTACTTTAATGTGATGATTAGAATAAGGATACAGGGCCCGAGTTCAACGCTGTAAAACAAAACGATGTGACTATGGGAGAGTAAAGCGGTTAGATTTAATCGGCCAAAGGGGGAAAACTGCTGAAAAATGTTTCGAGTTTAAGGTAACCATGTTAGACAAAATATAAAGGGAATAAAAGTATTGGATTGATCGTGACATAAAAAAGCATCATAATTCTTCACAGAGCGAAATTACATGAATTCTCAAATCAAGGTAGTAGTAAGTAGTAGTAGTATTTTCAATTTGACCTGTTTTAAAATATAATGGATCACGTTTTTTGTCAGTTTGGAGAGGTAGGCAGAAGTACTGTACAGGGCCAACAGCACAATGTTTTTAGCCACCTAAAAAAAGGCCTACTTAAAAAAAAAGAAAATCAATATCAGTTGAAGTGTATGTTATATTTTCACAGCTTCACCTAGCTGTCAGAAAGGCCTTTGCTTAGGCGCTACATTTTCTCAACCATGGAACTTCCGTAAATCCTACGCACTGCATCGTGCTGTAGATCAGCTGTTTGAGTCAGAAAGTGCTGCTGCAACGTATCATCATGAAGGGAACAGGAATGTCTGTGAAAAATGTTACCTTTGATATATTAAGATACATATTTCACAGGATAAGTGCTAAAACATTTAGCTTGCTGGTGGCACTAGAGGAAAAGTCAGGGGGATGACCGAAACCTCATGTACTCATTAGGGCTGGGTGTCGGTATTTCATACTTTTAAGGTATTGACCGAAATAAATCAATACCAAGTAGTATTGAAACATCTCCCGTCAAATGATACCTGCAATCCATCCTTTTTTGCACTCAGAGCTAGAAAACATGACTATTTGTATGGATTGGTACTGGTATCGTCAATTTTTAAACAATACCCAGCCCTAGTGCTCATCCTCAAGACAATATGAAAAACTTCACCAAATTGCACTGTAATGTAGTTTTGAGATATTTCGATATGGACCAAAGTGGTGGACAGACTACTGAAAATGTGAAACTGCTGTGTTTCTGTCCTCTGAGCTCCTTAAATACAGACTACAACCAGGCCTGAATCCATGAAAAGAGTTCTTAAAGAAGGGATCGGTATCTGGGAATTGTTTTATTGCGTCAGTGTTGATACGAGCTGACAGGTGACAAACATGTCAAGACTCATACATTGGGAGCAGCTGTGTGAGACATTTCTGGACATAGTATCATTTGAATGAAAGCGGTCTAAAAAGTGTCTTAAAGCGTTTAGATGTAGATGTCTGTCTGTCTCTTCGGTCCTCCGCTTCAGCTCCGAAGTCCGTCCGTCACTCGGCCAACTCGCGTAATTCACTCGAGCCTTTTCTGTCGGTATGACTTACAGCTGTCCTCTCTCTGTCTACCTCCATCCCTCGTTCCCTCTCTTCGGTTAAAACAGCGATCTCTTGACCCCGGTTCAAGCGCAGACATGACAGCTGGAGATGTCACCTCGTCGCTTTCGGCTTTTCCCCCCGTCCACCCCTGTCTCCGTCTTTGTCTGGTGACCGCTTGACACTGTGAGGAGCTTGACATGACAGGTTTAGATGTCATCTTACCGCTACATGACCCTCTCCTGCCTCCAAACACCCCCCCCCATCCCCACACACACACACACACACACACACTCTCTCCGCTCCCCGTGTTCTCCGTTGCACTCTCACCCTCCGTCTCAAACTCTTAGCGGTGACCTCTTAAGGTGCAGACATGACAGGTGTAGATGTCACCGCGTCCCTCCCCGTGTATGTCTCCTGACCTATTGACTCCCCGCGGTGTGTGACATGACAGGTGTGGATGTCACCTACAAGTGGACCTCACTACTGCTCTCTCTCCCCCCCTCTAATCTTCCCTTACTCTCACACACACACACAGACACACAGACACACACCCTCCACTCGCTGGTGATCACAGAACAAGTAAAGATGCTCTTCAAGCACTCCTGGGTAGAACAAGGAGAAATGTCATATTTGAAGCCAGCACATTACATACTATTCTCTTTTTACTATAACTATTATTCAACTACCAATGTACCATACATCTCCAGGACTGTATTCAATAAGATACCATGGAGCTCAATTATGGAATAGAAATGTACACCTACTAACTGATTCTCTGTCTTTGCCCAGATACACAATGAAACTCAAAAATGACAAAATGAGTTTTTTTTTAGTTTAAAACATGTACAACTGTGGCTGCTAATTACTTTTGAATTCTTTGATTAAATAAGCAGATAACAGGTTTGTACCGTACATGACAGCAGAAATGTTTCATCCCAGCTCATCAAAGATTTGTGTGAGAAGCTTAACCCCACAGCACTGGAGCTAACCTCGCCTTCAACCTAGCTAAGTGATGTCAACTCCCCTCCTCCTCCTCCTCCTCCTCGTCCTCCTCCTCTCGGCCCATCAGTGACCTTTCAGCTCAAGTTGAAGTGCAGACATGACGGGTGGGCGGGTGGGGGGGGCGTCGTCTCCTCAATAACAGGTTGCTCTCTTTCTCTCGCTGCTCTTCCTCCTCCGGTCTCTCCCCTCCTGCCCTGCGCTCGTAAGGTCAGTGCTACCGTGATTACCGGCAGAACTATCTCACGCCCCCCCCACCTCTACCCCCCACCCCACCCCCTCATGATCAGTGGACACACTTCATCCACCTCAGAAGCTGCTGGGCTACTTTTGGCATCACGCGACACTCAAAACATTCACAAAGTCACTGCTACAGTTAGACGCCAGTATGGTTAACCTTAAAAAAGTTTACATTCACGCTCCGGTTTTATGTGAATGTCAGTGTGGGAAGCAGGTGAGGGATCATGCATCGGTACACCAGCGACCTCTGCGCGTTTGTCGCCGCATCTGTGCAGAAGGGAGGTGAGGTAGCAGGAACATCTGCACGCGGTCTGCTCTCCTAGTGATGCTTCTCACTTGTAGGTGATAACAAGGGGTTTAGAAGTGGGAGCAAATCATTCACACTGCATATAAAAACTACACCAGAGCTATGAAAACCTTGAGTGCTGGGATGCAACAGCAGGTTTCACCCCTCTTTCACTGTCCTCCCTCTGTCTTCTCCTCACATCTTTCTTTCCAGCCTCAAATATCAGGATGTACTAGATTGTCTCTCACTGTTCAACTCTGTGTGTGTGTGTAGTCTCTTATATATGTGTGCTACCTGGTGTGTATGTGAGGAACTTGTAGGCCATGTGAGACAGCGGTAGGATGGGGATCATACAGTTGTCGCCGTTGGTTTCGATGAAGTCGTGGCGGGTGATGGCGGTTGGATCGATGTGGTGCTCTCTGAACGGACGAATAAATGCCTGCAGAGAGAGAAACAGACATAGAGATAGAGAGTTAAAGAAAGAGTTAAAAGAGTTTCTGTAATTCTCTAGTCTTCACCCTCCAAAACCTAAGATAGGAACGTTACTCAAACATCGTAGGCTTGTTACAGGACAGCTTTAAATTGAGAGGAGGGACTTATTAACCTATTGCAGGTTTGTCTTAGAGCCACGGCAGTTTGAATGAGACGATGAAATACACTGCAGCTACCTTAGTCCTGCTTTTAATAAATGAATCCCACAAATATAGAAAAGACAGTCTTCCAGTTCTTTTGGGGCCATCAACATACAGATTGGGATCCAAATGGTTTGTTTCCTTCACCGAACCTCTTTCATATAGTTTTATTTTGAGATAATTTAACCCCAGAAAAGACCTAGGGCCTGATTTGTGTAAAAACATGTGCAGACTTGACATCACCCACAGAAAATGTGCAAGCTGATCTACTAACGCAGCGCACTGAGGTTTGCGTCTTTCAGATGTGCAAGATAGTACGCGCCGTCCATTTAGTACGTTTACCATAATGATAATGTAATATGAGACGTTTCAACCCCAGTGTGCAAAATACAGGGAGGAGAAAATGCTAATATGTTATTTAGCACGCGCATTGTGATTTACCAAACCTGAACCTTTGAAGGACAGGTATTAACCTGCTGCTCACTGCGCACAGATGACTTCTGTTACTATGGAGACAATGACAGAATACACACAGGACAGAGTTTTTCCACCTGTGTTAATCATTGTGGAGTGGAATACTTTTGGTTTTACTAACAGCATTGACTTTGTCACAAATACTCTCCCATATGTTGGTAATATTAGTTTTTGTTATAACTCAATATATTAGTTAACCTCTTCCACTGGAACCTGATCACATTTCATTTTGTGCTTGCAGCTTTCTGCTCGTCCAAACTCTCCATAAAGACACAAAACCCTCATTTAAATACTGCTGTCTGCACCCTGTTGCACCTGTTTTCATTTACACAGTTATTCTTAGTAGATCACCTGCAAAACACACGCAAACTAAACGCGCAATCTATTGCACCGTGCACGCAATTTAGTACACACTATTTGGGATCTTAGTAAATCAGGCCCCTAGTGTTTTAACTTACATACAGAATGTAGGGAGTATTTGGTTGAAATGAGAAATTCGACTGAAATAAAAACAAATACAGAAGTTACTTGAACGAACTGGAAGCCCAAATACAATTATGTCAAATAAACAGAAAACAGTGTGTTTTTCTGGTTTCTCAGTTAAACATAAAGACATCCAGTTTCTGTTAAATGGAACTGATGTGATAAATGATGATAAGCATTAAAATAAACTAGATTCTTCCACTTAATTTACATTCACTTTAAGTTAGAGGATAACAAAGACACTGGAAAGCATTGTTTACACTGTTTACACAAATGCAGATGGAAATGCACGCGCGCACACACACACACACACACACACACACAGAGTGATTCAGTACTGCTCAGCATCCTGCGCAACCCCAAAGCTCATATCCAGCATCCTAATAAACCACAGAACAGCAGTCGACTTGCACAAACACACCCATACACACAAATGACCCCCTCACTCACTCACTCACACACACACACACACACACACACACACACACACCCTTGCAAACCCCACCTGCTCTGCTCTGTGCAGAGGCAGACACTGTCAGACCTGTCTGTGAGAGCATGGGGGTCTCATATAAAAGACTGAATCTGAATCTCAGAAGCACAAAAGAGGAAAAAAAAAAGAAACACACACACACACACACACACACACACACACACACACAGAGACAGAGGATAAAGGTAATTTGTTTCCCTCTGTGGAAAAAGTAAAAAAAAAAAAGGTTTGCATCTGTATTGCACCGCGTGCACGTGTTTGTGTGTGAGTGTGTGTAGCCATGGAAACATCAGCATGAAAACTCATTATTGTCGCGTTAGCTGTTCAGCACCAATCGCATGCGCCTATCTGTGAGCATCGATGGTAGGTGCCGCTGGAAATACAGAAACTATCTGTTGATATCTTCACAATTATGTACCCATCTCTGCTCTCTTCTGCCCCCCTCCCGCCCCCCTCCTCCTCCTCCTCCTCCTCTCCCATAACCCCCCCTCCACTTGCCGCAGCCCTCAGCCAGATGAAAGCCCGGCTAAGCTGCGGAGGTCGTGCCGAGCGGGGCGGCATCAGCGCTACCAGTTAACGGCGGACCAACGGTCGCCGCGTGTCCTCTAATCCCACACCGTTTAACGGCCCGCCTCGCACGACGTCTCTTAATCACCAGCTCACATCGCCCATCGCCCCAGCAACCGGCGCCATCCCACTGGTTGGATGGACACGCCCTTCCGCCCCCTTCTTTTTTTTTGTCCTTACGACCTTTTTACTGTATTTTCATCTCACTTTTTTGTTGGTTTCTCTTTTTTTTCTCTTACTTTTTTTTGTCCAAATCTGTGCTTTCTTCCAAATATCAGTCTCCTTTTTCCCCCCACTTCTGGCCTTTAAGTAACATCTGACTTTAGTCATTCAATTAACTCTCCTTCGACAGTCTAATCAGCCTCATTAGAGAGAAGCCTTAAAAGAAACATGTTTGTTAAAGATATTAGAAAAAAGAAAGATGGAAATTGACACAAGGAGAGCGGTATAGATGCTTTTAAAAGAAGAAAAAGAGACGGAGGAGTAGGAGGAATCTTCAAACATATATCCCTAAACTATAAGCACATCTGGCAAATTTCAATGTGAATTGGGCATCATTGGGAACTAATGAGCGTGTCTTTGTCCTCAAAGTGGCGTCATCAGAGGACTGCGAAATCCTTGTTGAGTCAATTAAAGCTCAACGACAAGATGACGACCAAAAAAAACCAAAAAAACAAGAACATTATAAAAAAAACCAAGCGTCGCTGAGGAATGGTTCTGAACACTACAGGGAAAATATAGTGCACTGTTAAAGTCAGCGTTGCAGTTTTGGTCCCGTGCAGTGAAAAAGGCTTTTATGGATTCAAATCAAAGCAAATTGTTATAATACAATTTCCAATGAAGAGCATTAGCAGTATGTAGTATGAGAGGATTGTACACATAACCCTGAGGTAGAGCAACTTGCCATTAAGGGATGTGTGATGGTGACAAAAGAGAATTCTGTGAATATGGCGAGTGTGCTTTTCACAAAGGGCTCACTAACCGTTCACTGGATTTTCATTTAGTCTAAAGATCATTTCTGATATTTTGTCAAATAAACGGTGAATCGGTGCTTGTTCACATTAACTACCTTTATGCAAATATATTCAAGAGGAGAAATGACACATCACATCCATTCATTGAGCACCAGTGACCGATACATCACGGTACTTTTATCAGCTGCTTGGCTGATAAAGAGCTGGGTGACATGAAACCAAAGTTTGTACTCAAAGCAGGAATGTTGAGGTATGCACACATCTAACACCAGCTTGCATTTTATTCTTTATTTTTTTGGGGTCTTCTAGTCCAATAGAGGCATGTACAGTAACAGCGAGCGGCAGTAAGAATAAATGCTACAGCGCTCTGTAAACAATGGAGTATATACCTGTACCTTTGTTGCATATTCTCTTTTTGTTTGATATTTTGTTTGCCAACTTTTCTTTTTTTCTTAAATGATGGAATCTGGGATATTGAGGTTACATTGTATGCTTCTGATATGCCTATTTTACCACCTTAGACAAGCGTAAAAAGGTTTTTTAACTGAAATGTGGCTTGTTTTTTGGACCTCTTGTGTTTCCACTCAGATGAACAAATTGAAAACGCACATTAAAATAGAAAATAAACCCTAATGTCCCCTCTGTGACCTTGGCAGCAAAACTCTCCCTTAGATCCCGCGGACCATACTGGCCATACTGGGCCAACGACTTTGACAGATTGAAAATGCAGTTTTCCAGTAGCAGCTGTTACTGCTCCGTGGCCTTCACTGCATGGAAAGATTATTTATGATACGATGACAGCAGACTCTTCTGACTGTTAGGTATCCCATTATGGTCAAGTTATAGAGGGCAAGAGTCCATATGTGCAGACAAACACGTGTCATGCCTTCATTAATGCTTCTACGTGGTGTCTGTACGCTAGAACAGTCTGAGAAAACGTCTTTAAAAAGAGGTCTTAACAAATGAAGAAAACAGGGAACAAAGAGAAGACATATACATGAACATGTGCGGTAAATGCATACACAAAAAATAAATACATAAATAACAAAGAGCAACACCGTCTTCAAATATTTCGTCTAGCTTTATAACCTCTACCATTATTAGCCTCAGGTGTTCTCCATTGTGCTCGCCTTTGATATTCAAACTAACCTTAACTGGGAGCACAGACGTGCTTTATTCTCTGTCTCACAACACACACAGACATAAAACCAAAATCAAGGTGTATGCTTTTTTTGGCTCATCTCTCTCTCTCACACACACACACATATACAGTTTATTTTCTAGCCTATTGTCAGCCCCCTCTTCTCCGCAAAGCTCCATTCTTCTCTTCCAGTTAAAGTCTTTATTAGAAGTCTCCTACAGTGTACGACACACCATGCAAATCTGTGACTGCCACTGTGCCTTTGGTCCCAGTAACTACCCCAAACCCCCAATAACTGCCACATGATAAATAAACATCAAACCACATAGTACCTTCAGCAAACACAATAATAGTAACACAGGGCTTAAAAAAAAATTAAAAAAAATCATTATTTAGACTCAACTGACAGGACAATGCATGTACGCCACATGTGCAAAAATGTGTTTTTATCTAAATGACACCAACTGAGCCTCTTGAAAAAATGTTCTCATTAAGAAAAATACATTAGCTTCATTGCAGACTGAGAGGAATGATTACATTCAAACCCAATTAACCCAAAATGTAAACATATTTGAAATAATTCATTAGATTTCATCACACTAAACAGGCTGTAAATAAAGCCTTTTTGGAGTCACTTAGCTGATGACAAAGCCTCAAAACACAACACTGACCTGTGTAGAAATGATACATATCCCCTCCAGATGTGTCCGACATACAGATGGGTGACAAATTAAAGGAAACACCGGTACAGGTCTGAAAGCTTGACCCCTACAGTGAGGAGATCACCTGTACCCCTAGAGGGAATGATCACTGCAAATCAATACAAAGTAGTTCTGAGTGATCACTGTTATCCTATGATGAAAGATTTCTATCCTGATGGGAGTAGTCTCTTCCCAGATGACAATGCCCACATCCATAGAACACGAGGGGCAACTGAATGGATTGATGAGTATGAAAATAATGTGAATCATATGCTATGACATTCACTATGATGACCACCATCATCAAAACACGACTGAGGGAATATCTTTTGGAAGAATGGTGTTCATCCCTCCAGTAGAGTTCACACTTGCAGAACGAATGCCAAAGAGCATTGAAGCTGTTCTGTAAACACTTGGTGGCCCAACACCTTACTAAGACACTTTATGTTGATTTTTCCTTTAATTTGTCCCTCGTCTGTATAGAAATACTCTGCTTGGCTCTAGAGATGCTCCGATTGGACTTTTTCAATCCCGATAACTATACCCATACCTGGGCTTTGCATATCAGCCGATACCCGTTACAGATCCGATACCATAGTCAAATGAATATACTGTACAGTACATCTCGTCGTGTGGAAGAGACTGAAGGCATCATGCTTGACTTAAAAATGACTTTCCTAACTTTGTAAAACAAACTGTAACAAATTAAAACAAAGATATAAATGTACTGAATTGTTTTTTATTATTAAAATAATAAATAATTGTGCATCGGTTCTGTATTTGTTGTGAATCAAGTCTACCAGCATGCTGTGTGTGCGGCTGACGCATGATGCAGCATGTGGCGCAAACGTAGAATTGAAGTGAATAGATCGGCCCCATAGATCAGCCCCACGATTTGATTCACGATCAGCTATTTTGTCAAAATTTGGGGCCGATAGCCGATATTAATATCTGATCGGTGCATCGCTACGTGGAACAATAATGTGTGTTTGATATGGTTTGTGTGGAGTTGTGCTGCTGTTGAAAGCATTTAGGGGAACGACATAAGTGCATTGTTTTTAAAAAAAAAAGAAAAGAAAAAAAACACAGTGATGTACCATGGTTCCTATGTTTTTAATGGAGTCCCGACATCGCACCCTGTGTGCTGTTATTAGGGCAGAGTCTTTATAAGTCTCTGTAGATACATAAACTGTCACAAACTTCTAGTGGGTCATAAGGGATTACTTTTGCATGAACCTATAGCTTGTTGTTTTATGAAAATCCTACATAGTTTACCTTTAACCAAAAGACTTGGTAGTATTTATGCAGTTTTGTAATTTTCCCTATGTTGTTTTATAGTCATAAAATGTAAATTAAACTCTTTCCGGTTGACATCATTCAGCTGAAACGTACATGAACATGAATATAGCGCTAGGCTAACATTAGCTTTGTCAGTTGACTCGGTTAGCTAACAGTTACACCCGGCAGTGCAACTGGGTTTAAATATTTGGTTAACAGCTAATTAGTTTGTGTGGTGAGGGCCACAGATGGTGCGACCGACTCCTGGACTCCATGCAGCTGTCTCTACTGAGGTTTCACAGCTTTATGACGGAGCTTTTACTCTATGTAGGCAAGCTCATCTGCTTGGAATGAACTACAGAAAACACTTAAAACAATTCGAAATATTAAATATACAATAAATTGTGAGGATTTTAATACAACTCTGCAGCATATGAGTGTTCAATAGTGTGCAATAGAGTGCTGTCTTGTTAAAATAACATTATTCAAATAACATACAATACTTTTATTTATGCTTTTATCATCATATCGTTATCAGGACATAATATCATAATAATTTCATAATAATTTGTAAGCTTGTAATAGAATGCGGTTCATGTGACTAATCACGTTTATTTTCATTTAACTGTGAATAATACAAATATTACAATATCATTAATCATACAATGGTAAAATATGGGTGCAGCAAGCAATGATAATGTCATTATAATTAGGATGCCTCACGATGCTCAAAACACACATCGGCTTCCACATTTCAACTAATTAATTATCAATGAATATTTCATAAACAGAAGACAGACGATGAGATACACACACACACACACACACACACCTACACACACACACATCCCATTAATCAAAACATTCACAGGAACCAATCTGCATGCTGCACCTGATCACTCTGATTTTAATTGGCTGAAATGAGACTAACCTTTACTTTAATTGGCAGAGGGAAATGTAGCGTGCGTTAATGTAGGTGATGTGTTGTAATGTGAGATGAAATGTAGGGGCATCCATCTTTACACACGCCCACGCACATATGTGCATACATGTCGGTATGGTATGGTGGCATGGTATGGTGACAGGTTATGCAGGTTCAAGGTGAGGTCATTCATAGCGTGGCTCCATGTGTGTATAAGTGTGTATGTCTCAGTGTGGGTGTGTGTGTCATGTGTATTGGGGACCATGGACATTACTGTCTACAGGGAGATCCCTCTGTGAGAAAGTGACATTTAGTTTCCAGGTCACAATAGCAGGCCTGAGGCTCTTGGGAGTAAGGGGCAATCACCACATTGCCATGGCGATGCAACCTCTGGAGAGAAGGGAGAAAGAGCTGGAGGAGACGCCATGCAGAGCAATAACTTCACCGTAGATCATAATTCCTAATGTCAGATGAAAGTTTAGTATGTTCTTATATATTTTTATAAAACCTCCAACACCAAAAAATCCTATTCAACTACCAGACACTGTTGCTATGGAAAATGAAGCTGCTACATGTGACATACCAGTAAATACACACGAAAGAAGTGGTGTGTGGTGAAAATCACATGTGCAAGCAGCAAGTCCAAGAGCCAAGTAAAAATACATATGTGAAACTGTTATAAAATGTTTAAAGGGTTAATTGCAGGTCAATTACAGGTACACTGACCATAAACAGAGAGTGACCTTTCCCTTTATATTTTTAATAAACTGCATTTTTTATTCAACAGCCTTCTGTCAATACTCGTTTCATTGATAGTTAACTGAATTTTTGTTGTTGTTTAAATGTTTTATTGCTATTTTCTTATTTTTTTCTACTTTTAGTTTGGATTTGATTTCTGCCAATTGTAAAGCACTTTGTAACATTATTTGACAGGAGGTAGATAAATAGACTACTATTACTAAAACTGTTCAGTAGTAGTGGTAGAAATATCATTATTATTATTATCATTATTATTATTATTATTATTAGTGTAGTAGTAGTAGTAGTACTGTTCCTTTAAGAATGTGGAGCAATGGCTCCAAAAATTCAGAGCAACACAACAGAGAGTGTTACATTTGTAAAGCTTACTTTGTAAGTGAATTGACGGTAAAGGACTAGAAGCTGTTTAATACACCCTGACTGTGTGTGTGATCACCTTGCCAATAACAGGGATGTCCACAGATCCCCAGGTATCCGCCCCCCAGTGTACCATCCCCGATGCGAAGTCTGCCGTAACTATTCCTAGAACTGGCACGCAAACACAGAAAGAGACAGAAGACAAAAAGGAGTAACAAATGTTGTCAGTAGACGAGTAAGCAAACACCAAAATTACAATATTATAAAATTGTTACAAAAACTTCATCTGGACTGTACACTCATATCACTCTCATGTGTCACTGCTGTGTCAGAAGCTTTATCTCAGTCGGCTATTGTCTGTCCCGTATCAATCGCTTCTGTCGACAGACTCACCGATGCCGAGGATGATCTTGAAGATGTGAACGGTGTAGAAGTGCAGGAGGAGGAAGGAGAAGTTGATGATGAAAAGGAAGAGGCACAGAATCACGCACACCCACTCCTGGAGCCGCTTACCTGAGAAAAGACACAAATAACAAGATTTTTTTAAAAACACATTTTAGGAGAGGAGAGGAGAGGAGAGGAGAGGAGAAAGAGCGGATGTATTAATGAACTGGGTGAGGTCCCTGCAACCACTGAGAGAACAAGTCACTTCTTACCAAGGGTCAAAGAACCATTCAATCACAATGACTGTATGTGTGTGTGTGTGTGTGTGTGTGTCCAGGGTGTTAATATGTAATCAGTCAGATGAAGACAAGTGTACTCCAGGCTGCGGGGTCACGACTTCTCACATGTGAAACGCTTACACTGCAACACGCACACGCACATACACACACACACACACACACACACACATGCACACACACACACACAGAGGGTGTTTCAGGTGGGAAGCAGGCCTCTACAGGGACAAGGCCAAACTCATAGGTCAGCAGTATTAACTTATGGCCAGAGGGAGAGGGACTCTGACTAAAACTACTTGTACTCTAAACTTGCACATCAGCAATATTATGAGAGAGATGGGAGGGTCAAAACCCTTCAGCCACACAGCCCTAAAGATTAGAGATACTGAATTATTGAAACACACACACACGCGCGATCTATAGCTAATCTAATATGGCCGAGCAGTATATCTTTCTGCAGAGTTTTTCATTACAGTGAAAAGTGCTTATAGTGATCACAGTTACAGTCAATCAATCAACCACTTACATGGATGAAAAAGCTTTGGATAGAATCATTCTGCATGAGAAAAGAAGAAAAAGAAAAAAATGGTTATAATAATCATCAGCTTATAGAGATCAATTTGACTCAGACAGATGTGATCACTGTAAGCAGTTTTTAATGTACATTCCTTATGACTTTTATTTATTGGAATTGTCTCCTTCTTTTCTTTATTCTGACTCATTCAACCTATCTGCACAATCAGACATTTGATATCTCACAGCACACTTAAATATAAATATAAATATAATCTTCAGTTTAAGCCACTTTCTTTTGTTCTTTGTCTCTCACCCCTCTCCTCTTTCCTCCCCCATTCTTCTAATCCTCCTTTCTTTTGCCAGTCTAATGCGCTTTTACAACTTTAATGTCTTCTGATCCTAATGTATCACAGCATTAGCAGCCTATAAGATATTCATGACAGTTTTTTTTCTTTAATAAAGCACACTGGCCTGTGAGTTTGCTCGCCTATAGACCTGTGTGACTATGAATATGCTATCAGCCTCTCATAAAGGTATGGAGTGAAGTGGTCACGGGAGATTTATAATATGTGATTATGGATATTTTACGAATCGTCAAATGTGACCCTTCACCTTCTAAAAATAGATGGTGTCAAAGTTGTAAAAGAGACAGATGGCTAATTCAAGTGAAGACTGAAGTTCAGCTTCTCAATGAGTTTGACTGTGTAACTCAATGATGCGTTGTTTTTTTTAAATGTTTCGGCTATTTTTGGTTAGACATGATGCAGAGAATATAGATGTAGTAAACTGCATTTTATGTGTATTTAATCCTCTTTTTTTTTTTTTTTTTTTACGAATTCATACAAATTAAATTCCAAGTGAAGTTTACTGTTTCAGTGCACTGATGTCATTTTATAAAAATTACATTTATTCAACTGTACAATATCACAGCCTCCATTACATATCATTGTCCAAAGTGTTTGATAACCAAATTTGAGGGACCATTGCAATACATGTGTGATATTGGAATATTTTTTACTCCCTTATATCTGTATTGGCATTGGACAAAAAATCCATGATCAGTCAGGCCCTACTGGCTGTGGTTTGTTGTGTGCCCTACTGTATGTCTTCTGCTGTACACAGGTTCCTCTTATGAAACACATCTTAATCTCAATCAGATTACCTAATCAAATGAAGTCTATATATAAAGACTATACTAGCACAAAATTATTTTAAAAAGACACATCCTACCACATGTGTTAGGCAGGTAACACATCTGTAATCTACAGCATACAGTTTCTGCTTCACAGACACAGTAACAAGATAACAGTAGATTGAGCCTTTCGTGCTTCAGCAGGTCACACTAATCAACAGGTAAAATGAAATGTCTCTGATAGTGCTGCCTTCATTCCAACACACTGAAAGGACAGATCAATTATATCCATTTGAACTGCTGCTTTAAAAAGGATTCCCGCAGCTCGTTCACCTCTGGGCATGCCATCAGCAGTGTTGGTCAGAAGGGCTGGACTCTTCTTGTTAAGTCCTTTGGCCTTTTTCCTTATGAAATGTGAACCCTAATAACAAGAGAACATTAAGCTCAGGTCTGGACTCTATAATCAGCCGGTTCTACATCCTTTCAGGGCCAGAGAACCGGTGTGCACCAGTAGGAAACCCGACTGATGCTTTTGAAAAGCAATTACAGGGTTTGCAGCTTTGAAAGGAAGCTGACGTCGTTTTTTAAAAATGGATGATTTTTTCCCTCTGTGGCACACTGACGTAGCTGGCTGCTGAATACAACGGTAACAGGAATGTTTGCGGGCAGCATTCCTGGAAAAATTAACTGCTTCACCCTCAGCTGAGCTAATCCAAACTGAAATATGAGGCAGATACAGGTACTGTAAGACAATGGCTGCTACTTTAAGGCCCCATTCATTCTAAGAAACATGAGCTGCGCTGAAGACGTGAGGATAAGAGAAGGGGGAGAGGCAGATAGAAGTTGGGATTGAACACAGTGGAAATAAATAGAATATAGTTTTCCTAAATTCCCACCTTACTTTTTTTCTACTATTTTCTACTTGTTAATCTCAATACAAATACTGGGTTCCTTACATGCAGCCCAAGCTCAGGGCAGTAACTTCACCTGTTTTCATCATTTAGTCCAGGTCATTTGTTTTCAGTACACACAGCCTCAGTCCACACTGAGGTTAAGTAGAGCACAGTTAGTCCTGTTGTCTCCAAGCTTCATGTGACACCATTTTCTACACTCTGCCCCAAGGTACACACACACACACACACACCTCAAGGGATGAGTACACTAAAATTCAGTCTCTCTCTGCATCTGTACACACACACACACACACACACACACACACAAAAGTCACTGTAAGCACTCATACACAATGATGCTCCAACTGATGGATTTTCTAACACATGCTCACATCTCTCTTGCTCAAACACACACATCCTTCTGACACAAACACAAATTCAGACACTCCATCTCCGTCACATAGCCACACACGCAGACACACACGTTCACCATTCTCACACACACACACACACACACACACACACACACACACACACGGAGCAGGGCCGTGGAGCAGTGGGGCGGCTGTCAGGTGATGTGCGTCAGTCCTTGGATCCTCTGGTTCCCTGGTGAGGGGAAGGAAACTAGGACAGGCCTCCGCAGAGCGAACACACACACAGACACACACACACTCACACAAACACACACACACACACACACACACATAAGCCCTTGTCCCTCAGGCCATGGCATTGCTGGATATCACACACAGCTACAGACAGACACACAAAAACAGGCTTTACAAGCATGTATGTATGAACGGACATATGCTAGCGTGTTTAGGCACACACAAACACACACCTCTCAATCTACATCACAGACACACACACACACACACACACACACTCTAAACCTGCCTACACTTGGCATACAAACACCAAAATTTAAGACGTACACTTAGACACATGTAAACACACACACTGGCACACACATTTACACACACACACACACACACTTAGGGCCAAAGCAGCGCACTCATTAATATCGTTCTGACAACAACTGGCTCCCTGGCAACCTCTCTGCCATCGCTCACCCAGCAGCACCCCCCGCCTGCGAGCGTGCACGCGGGTGTGCACGGGGATTTAACCTGGGCGGAGCCGGGGGAGGGGAACGAGGGGTGCTAATAGGCTGAAATTAATCAACGCCGGCTGATTCGCTGTCTGGGGAATGAGTGGCGGGCAGCAGGCAGGCAGGCAACACATCCTGAATACTAATGGACTAATGGAGACAGAAAGTATAGACCCCTTTACCTCTATCTGTTGTGTGTCAGGTAACAAGGAAAGACATCTTAAAATATATAAGCAACAAAAAAATAAAAAGTGGGAGATAGGGGGGAAAAAAGCTAATAAATACACACAAATGAACAAAATTACTTTTTTTTAAAAGTACATCCTGGGAAATTCAAAGCAAACATTTCTTCTTTTGACGCAAAAATCTAACGTAACCTCTGTGAGTTGGTGACAGATACGGTACATCTCTCTCCGCAGCTCCCATTTAAGAAAATATCTGGAAAGGCACAAAAGAAGAAGCCTCCTGTCTGTCCAGCTCCAGCTACTCTGAAATAACACTTACTACAAAGCTCTGGCTCTCCAGAAGGAAATCCATTTTATCAATGAAAAGAATCATGAATCTAAGAGACACTGAGCTGCATTTAAAGTGATTTCCAGTCAACTGTCTGAAACTTTAAATGACATACTTCTGTTTACAGTTTGAAGAGTTTTTGATTGATGTCATCTCTTACGGGTCCAACGAATTCATAGAATGCAGGCCAAGGTAATCATGGTGTAATTTAACCCTTACATACTGTTCAGGATCATATTTGACCCATTTTTTGACATCTGAAAGCAGTAAAAACACTTTCTTGAGCCTTAAATTTGATGTGCTCTCCTAATTTGACCCAGAATATACAAAAATAATAAAGTTTTATACTTTAAGAACATTTTTTGTGAATATTATTTGACCAATATTCCTTTAAAACATTCAAACATTCAAAAATCAACTATTTATTTAGCACCAATAGGAAAATCTCAGAAAACTTAATCGTAGCATGAAAATGTGACACTAAGTATAAAACAGAGTGAGGAGAGTCCTTACAATGATCCCTGCTTTAAACAGAACAGCAGAGTCAGGTCTTTACACATCAAACCTGATACAGTTGAAAATCAGGGGAATCTGATCCCTCTTTTCCGTTTTGGCCGTCCACCCTCAACCATCAGGTAAAGGAAGAGAAGAGGGGAGAGATTTACCGTCCTGGAAATCCATTATAGAGGCATTTTTCTGATCATGCAATGAGAACACTAGTGCAGATGAGAGTCTGGAAAGACTGAGGTGAAGTACAAGCAGATGACTGTGGATAACCAACAAGTCAATTAAATAAATAAGTTAAATGAAAGAATGAGAGAACATGTTTATTAAAAGAGTAAAAACTAGATTAAAAAGCCAAAGAAAGGTCAAATTAAATAAAAGATTATTTTTAATAAAAGCTGGACTAAAACTATATGTTAAAATAGAGTGAAAACCACATACATTACAGTATACTGCAAACAAAGTATGTGGACATGTGGTAATGGGGCTGTTTTTCCTAGTTCATCCATACTAGCCCTTACATGCTGTTCATATTCTGACTCATAATTAATGTCTACACCATTCATAAATTCCCCCATCAGTCATTGATTTTTTTATTTTTTTGGATTAACACGTCAAAATTTACATTAGCATATTTTAAAAAAATGTATTCCCATTTTTATACACTGTAAGTCACATTAGGCAAAGTCCAGCTTAAAGAAATGTGTGTTTTTACAGCTCTCACATGTAAAATGAACAG
>NC_084975.1:29978823-29996323 GCF_963691925.1 Scomber scombrus | reverse complement strand
AAACTTAACTTATATAGATTTTTTTCAGTCTGCAGCACCACAATATTTAATTTAACATGTTACATTGACACACAGTTCATCTTTAATACTGCGCCTCCTGTGATTTAATATAAACTTACAGTGATATCATAGTTAATTACTGTTTAGGCTTCACATGACATCAGGAAATGTAGATGAGAAGGTTTTGACTTTTAGAAATGATGATGCCCTTCTCCCTTTGTCCACATTTCCAAATTCGACCAACCTTGATGATGATGTTTCTGTTGTTAAGGTAACCGAGCTATGACCTATGGGGAAAAAATGCTTTTGGCAACCTCAGCTATGGTAAGAAAAAAACATTAAAGTCGATGAACCACTGATGCAAAATTCAGCTGAGACAGGCTGACTGACTAGATGAATGGATGACTGTATGGATCGTTTCTATATGCATAAACATAGTGCTTCAAAACAGGTAATACACCTCACAAGAAACATAATTTAACTATTACTGCACCTTTATATTAATTCAGACTATTTTCTTAAATGTTATCTGGATGATTTTGCATTGATCAGATCAAAATAAGCTAAAGGTGTGTTCAATAGACCATCCTGTTCTGTCCTGTTGAATTTTGAACTGATATGAAATGATAGATTTGTTGTCTGTGTTTCATCACAGACACAACACAAGCACACCAATGAGTCTTGAGGCAAGTTGTTATTACTGATGTTACAAGATTGTCTTAATTTCCTCAATCACAACATTTTTGAGATTTTTATTTCCAATAAAACATAAAAGTTAAATAAATGTAATAGTAAAAATTCAAATAACACAACAATTTGTGTGTGACATGTAAGATGGTAGGATTAGACTATAGAAAAAAGATAGTATATAAAAGTATAAAAGTGACTTTTAAGCAGAGACTTAAATGAAGAGATAGAGTTAGCCACCCTGATCTCCTCTGGAAGGTTGTTTCAAAGTCTTGGTCCCCTAATGGCAAACACTCTGTCACCTTTGTTCTTTTAGTCTGGATTTAGGAATCACCAGGAGAGCAGCATTTGAGGACCTGAAGGCACGTTATGGCACACGGGGAGTTAAAAGGTCAGAAATATAGTTTGGGGCCAAAAAATTCAGGCTTTAAAAGCAAGAAGTAAAATTTTAAAATAAAGTCTCAAACTAACAGGTAGGCAGTGTGTGCAAAGAAGAAAGGATAGGCATGATGTGCTTTTGCTTTCTAAGGAGAGAGAATCTTTTCTGCAGATGGAGAAACGTGATTTGTAATCATCTGGCTTCTGGTAGACAGAAATGGATTCATTTGAGTGATTTTCCAAGTTGAAAAAAGCATGAACGCATGAAATATTTGATGTGGCAGTTCAAAGTGAGGTTGCCATCAATTAAAACACCAATGTTTCTACACTAATAAGCTGAGAGTATGAAGCTAGTATGTTTGTATTTGAGTGTTGGAGGAGTCAGTAGCAAATAGAAGTATCTCAATCTGTTTTTTAGTTGAGTTGAAGGAAATGTTGATCTATCCATGTATGAATGTTCTCAACACAGTTTATCAGCAAAAAACATTGTCATTGGAGTTATTCGGGTCAAAGCTGAGGTAAATCAGGGTATCGTCTGTGTACAAATGGAAACTGTTGTTGTGTGATATAATGAGATGTCCCAAAGGCTGGTTGTAAATGGTGAACAGAATCGGGCCTAGCACTGAACCCTCAGGAACCCCACAACGCAGCCTAAAGGTGAAAAACCTAGACTCAGCAATACCCAATCAGAAAGTTCAGTGTGTAAGGTATGACTTAAACTATTCAAAGGCAGCACCACTGAAACCCACCCATGGCTCTGAATGGGACAAGAAGAAGGTGTTATCATCTGTGTCAAACACTGTACTGGGATGGGTAAAATGTACCTGGAGTTTTTAATGTCAGCATTAAAGAGCGTCATCAGAGACTTTAAGGTCCTCATGGTGGCCCAGTTAAGCTTCGAAGCTTTCCACGACATTTACGTTTTAAAGCACAAATGTGTTCATTCATCCTGAGCTGGGACATGTGTTTAGTTATATTTTAAATGGTGCAATTACATCAAGGATGCAATTGCAGATATTAAAATGAATTAGATGCTCATCCACTGGCTCTATCTCACAGGGGATAGTGTTAAAGGCTTTATTAAAAATATTGGCAGAGGTAGAATTAAAAACTCTAGACCGTATCTGTGTACATGAGCAGCTTAAATAAAGAGGTAAAAACCAAGTCAGATAATTTAAGACCATACGACACATCAAGATCAAGAGTACGGCTTTGGCAATGAAAGGGATGACAGGGGTGAGAGAGATAAATTAAAAGAATCAATCAGGGAGAAAATTCAGCACTTACACTGTTAGAGGTACAGCAGACGTGAATATTAAAAACACCTTAAATTAAAAACCTGTCATATCTCAGTAGGATTATTGATAGGAGATCTGAAAATGTGTGTTATAAAGCCAAAAGAATAATTGGAAATGGAAGTGCCTCAAAGGAGGAAAACGGTTTTAAGTCAATACAAGACAGATTATTCATTCTCATATTTTTATTGCTATTACTTAGTTCTTATTGCTTATTTATTGATTTCTAAACTGTACGTCTTACAGTTGGGCAATCATGATAAATAATTTTATTATTGAACATAAAAATATAAAATAAGATGTTCATAGGAATTGCTAATTCTCACTTGAGAGTACAACCAACTACAGGTCGACAGATACTGGATTTCTGAAGCTAATGATATTTTAAGAGTGAAAAAATTATACAAATTGAGAGAATTACAAAAAAAATTGCAATATAATAATTAAAATAAGCAATAAAACATACCCTTCCTCAGATCATTACTGGGCTTTTGCTGCTACAGCCTTACATGCTACGTGTTATGTTAGCTAACGTTATTAAACTTCAGACAGATATTGTTTACCTTATGATTCTTGATGTTGCTGCTCACCAAAATCTACATCACCTGACTTTAACATGCATACATTTAATTTGATTTTAGAGAATTGTGACCAATGGCTTACAAATTGCATTCAATTTAGAAATTATTCAATTATCACATTATCTGCATATTTTCAGGTACTGATATGTCTGCAGTGAGCTAATATTGGCTAATATATGTCATCAGTAGGGCTATTAATCTCTTTGCTACACAACTCAGTTTATTTATCAAAAGTCTGATTGATTTCAATCTAATTCATCATATCTTTATTGCAGTAAGTAGAGTTTTTGATGAAGTTCCTGTGGTTCAACCTGACTTCATGTGTGTTTAATAGGAGCACGATGACACGCGAACGAGGATGAAGATCAGTATCACTTACAGGCACTGACATAGATCCTTGAGGGTAACTCGAGATCACACACACACACACACACACACACACACACACACACACACACACACACACACACACACGCACACGCAACACATAGATACTTCTAGAATTGTGTTGACATTTATTGCATAAACCTTTTGTTATTTTTCTTTATTGAATTAGTTTTGGCTAAAAATACTAATTAATTATATTAAACTGTCACTAATAATAATGCTTGATGTATGTTTTAGGCACAATTTATACATAAAATATTAACTAAATGACTCCCACACCAACCATTATTGACTGTCTTCAGCTTTTATTTCAAACTTTCAGCTTGAATTAACATGAATGATGAACAATGAATGTTCTGCTCAACTGTTGCCTCACTTATAAAACAGCATAAAAATCTCAGCTCATATAAAAGCATGTGACTTGCACCCAGTGATGTCACTTCCTCTGGCAGTAACCATCTGGAAGGCAGTGAGGTATGTCAAGTTTCTTCTCTCATTATTTTGCACAAAATGTTGAGGATACAATAACAGTAGATTCATTATTTGTCACATCTGTCACTGTGATACTGAAGTGAATCTCTCATTCAGTTCTTTAAAATATGATAATATAATGAAAATTCTATTTTTTTTAGGCATGCTGTGTGGTATCTGGTTTGAGGTTAGCACATGGAGTGAAGGCACGAAATGGTAGAAAACATCACCTCTGTTACTGAGAACTCTGTTAATGGTTGATGATGAATAACAGAGTCAAATTTGACCAATCCCACTTAGGGTTAGGGTAGATTTATTAAAGAAACTGAATCATTTCTGTTCTAGGTAGATGAAGCAGTCATCAGCAAAAGGGCATTGTTAAAACAGGGGCACTGCAAGATGTCGACCCTATAAGGAGGACAGAAAATGTGTAAAAAGATAAGAAACTGCTGGCAAAAAATGAGAAATGTAGGGCAGCAAAGCAAAGTAGCCGATCTGAGTGAAAGACAGCAAAGGTAGGACCACAAGTATGAGTAATCAGTGTGAGTAGCATCGAGGCTATTAGTTGGTGAATGCATGCTACAACTCCTCAAGACCCAAGCCAAGTTCCTGTGTCCTGCTTATCAACCAGCTGAGGTGTAGGAGGTTAGCTCCAAAGATGACGACAATGGGTTACCCTAACCTAACCAGGCTCACTTAAAGTGGACTCCTTCAAGGTGGACCGGCTACTCTCATTTTAGTGACTATCTTAGCAAAAATGTGTGCTTCACCACCAGGTCAGCATCAAAGGACATAGACCCACCTGTCCCCTGTGATCAATAATGTGAAAACCCATCAGTAACTTTGGTCTATTTTTTTAGTGATGGAACCTGCACCCAATACTACCAGAAGGGCAACTTTGTCAAGCACAGAAATGTAGAAGAAGTGCCTTAAGCAAGCCATGGAAAAGATGGTCCAGATGGAGTGGGTGGGGTTTTAGAAAGAACAGCAGATAGATTGGTCAGTGAAGGAAAAGACATTCCAAATGATGAGCAATTGTGTGACTGTCTACTGAATGCCCAGACCTACATACAGCTGTTCTACATTGAAGAGGAAGCTGTGAACAAATCTGTACAGAAGATGCCTGGTGGTTCCTTTGATAATGCGCCTCCATAAAGTTTTGCTTTGTTAATAAATTGATCAGAAGCTATAGTAGAAGTATCTATTTTATTAGACTTAAAGTTAAATTAATAAAAGTAGAAACAAAAAGGAAGACAAAGGTTTAAGCTGTATTACATGTGTTGACTGTATACATTAGATCAAACTTGTCTATAAATCGTCTTTCACACATAGTTCAGTGTAAACTACAGGGATAACCTTTCAGGCATTATTCACAAATGCAGCTACATCCAGGAACATTTCCATCTCGCACCTTTTTTACACGTAACAATGCCAGAATAGAATAGATGGGGCAATAGACAGTCCAGCAGATGGCGGTACTGCAACACTTACGGATGCCAAGTGCCATAAAACTCTACAGAAGAAGAAGATGAGGCAATGCCAGGTGTATTGCTTCGTTCCATTTACGTCTGAAGTTGGGAAGCCGGGAATGACGTCACACCCGATTTTGTATCATTCCAATTTAGAAGTCCGTAAACCAGTACAAGGTTAGCCATTAATAGCAGTACCTGTTGATGAAAACGCATTTTGCTGTATTTTGCAGCGTAGCAACACATCCACAGATAGAAGTTGGACAGTGCTGTGTGTACGACTGATTTAATGAGACACAAATATGACAAAACTGCTGATAAACAGGATGTTACTACAACTTTTACACTCTTGATGCACGGGGCTACCATCTTGGATTTTGAGGTCTGGGCTCGTGAGGTTCGTCCAACTTTCTGAATCGGAAATCTGACTTCAGGGGACGTTCCAGTTGAAATGTCATACTGGGAAACACAAAAGCACCGGCAAGGCAACCAATAACAAGTTTTGGATTCATATGCGTCATCAGTGGAATCTAGTGATTGGTGGCTTGTGATTGGTGCGTTCGCTCTACATGAAAGCATCTTTCATCAGGCTGACGTAAACTTTTATACCTGGTTCTTTCGATGTTACTGCTTCCATTCACAACACAGCTGTACAGGCAGATGTTTCTAGGTCTTAAGGTGGGAAATACAGGCCATACAGATTTTCCTTGTTCCCATTCACACATGACCCCATGCAGGAAATGTTCATGAACATTTCAGGGGTAGACTGCACTTCGGAAAATGTACTACACAGAGTCGACAGATTTTTCAGTTAGCACATTGATTTTCATATTTTAGAGGTTACAAATCTATTTTTAGAAAATACTGAAAATGTTAAAATCAAAGTGTGTTCTATGAGAATATAAAAGTTTAACGTAACAATCAATTGCAATTTTTTTTTTTTTTTTAAATGTCCGCAATTCTGAAATAGGCCACACACATCAGAGCTTTACTCTAAATACTCTAAAAGATGCATGCAGACAAACGTGTTGCTCCTGTGACTCAAGATGTCTTGCAAAATACAGAAAGAAGAAGGGAAACAATGTGAGACTACATGAAAGGAGAGGAGAGGAAAGGAAAGAAGAGGAGAGGAGGAGAGAGGAGTGGAGAAAAAGTCAGTGGACCGTGACACTTCAGACATATGGGAGGACCGAGGAGAGACGAGGGGATGAATAGAGAGTTGGTGAGAGAAATGGAGAGACGCAGAAACAGAGGGAGAGGGAGATGTATCCAGCTGTTTGTCCATCCTTGCTTTGCTGTAATGAGCCCATGTTTGGCTCTATGGAGCATCGCCAACGCCTCATCTAACTTCTCCAAACTCTAACAAGCCAAACTGCTATTTAGATTTACCTCCTACCAGCATTGAACCGGACCCAAACAACTAAGCACATGACAGCGTGGCGCTCCCTTAAATGGACACTCTGACATTTTGAATTTCAGCTGTTTATTTTTCTTTAACAGACACTTGTCAGCATGTGGGGAAACATTTTGGCTTTTAAGTTTTCATAAAATGGCTTGGCGGCATTGTTAGCGTTGCTGAGCGTATCTTCCACTTGCAGCCTGCTGTGTCCTTTCTGCTGAAATGAGGGACAGCTTATAAGTCATTTGAAATTTACCTGGTGAAGACACTAAACTTCACACACAACCATGTTATTTTCTATGATTACAGCTAGAAAAGCCACTGACTACTATGTTTTTCTGTCTACGAAAAAAAAAGGCAGCCGATGGTCTTTATCTCCACTGAAAAAGTGAATCCAGCATAACATTTGACTGTATTGTGGTTAACGGCTGCTATTATCCTTCAACAGAAGTTGTTCTGTAAAATCTAGACAAAATCTGTTGTTTACATTCAGTGATATAAACTACTATCTTTAATTCGTTTTGTAGCAAAAATGTGCCACACCACTAAAACACTTTTTGTCCCCATCTCATTGACATTTATACTGATTCCTGTGATGCATAATATTCCCAAAATATGTTAACGTGGTAGTTTCACTCGAAAAAACACAACACACAAGTTCTATTTGAATGAACTGTGGGACCGATACTGGATTTTTGGGTCCAATGCCGATACCGAAATTAGGGAGCAAAATAATTCCGATATCGATATATCAGCCGATAATCATAAACACACATTTATTACAATGGTCCCTCAAATTTGGTTACCGAACACTTTCAACAAATATATGTAATGGAGGCTGTCATATTGTACAGTTAAAGAATAAATGTAATCTTAATAAAATGATATCAGTACACTGAAACAGTAAACTTCACTTGGAATTTAATATGTATACATTAAACTTGAATTCTTAAAAAAAAAAAAAAAAAAAAGGATCACATATACATAAAATGCAGCCTATATATCTACATCTATATATCTAAAAAAATAATAATATGGCCACATATCGGATGGCATAAACCGATAACGATATATCTGTGACAGGCCGATATTGGCTAATAATATCGGTCAGGCTCTAATGAACTGCGTTGTTGACTTGTTAGTTGAAGATTGTGATCTTCAGGCGACAGACTGAGACAGATTGAGAAGAAGCTTACAGCCTTGACTTCTAAACTCAGTTATATACTCGTAACAAAAACATCATTTCTGTTTCCTTAGAAACATAGCCAAAGTATGACCATTCATAAGTCAAGATGGATTCATCCATCATTTCAACCCGACTCTATCACTGTAATGCACATGTACTGGCCTCCTGGGGGGGGAAAGTGCTGGAAGACTTAATGTTTTTAACATTGTTTTATGCTCCTTTTAGGCCCTTTCACTGTAAAGCACTGTGTGTATGTAATTTCTATTGTTGTAAAACACTGAGCTGCACTTCTTGGATGAAAGATGCTATACAAATGAAGTTATTAATATTATTATTATCATTATTAAAGTTTTTAGTCAGTCAATTCAAGTTTCTAATTGTCGTAACTTAAAGGTATCTAGTGGAGTTTTGACCACTAGTGGTGCTATAGAGCAATGGTTTTATGAGTGAGTAGTGTAATATACAGTCCTGCTGCTGGTTTCATGCTATACTGCTGTTCAGTAGATCAAAAGTTGATGGTGGCACAAATATTCAGGTATCAGAAGTCACTAAAACGTTTTACACCCTCAGTAAATTTCACATGGATAGCTCCGATGTAAACTGTTGGGATGACAGCAGAAGGGAGATATCTGCAAATCTCAACACATAAAACCAAAACAAATCTGCATGGCCCCATACTAAAAAGGGATGAGTGAGAAAAAACAGGCTTTTTGTGATTTGGGTGAACTGACCCTTTAAGAAGTTTTGATCCACTTTCTTGTAGATTTTTATTGCTTTTAATCTCATGTTTTTACACATTCATATTCAATTGCAACAGAGTCTTTGCTGCGTGAGAATACTGCCCACATCACGGCCTCGTCTAGGCTATTTTTACCCAGAGTTTGTCTGCTAAGTGAGCTCTGCGGCCACTAAGTGAAAGGGGATAAAGTGTCGGGACCCCAAATGCATGTGTGATCCTCTTAACTATCAATCAGCACCACACTCAATAACAACAGGCTGGCAAACGCAACCTGAGGTCTCATCAGCATCCTTCTTGTTTTAGTATGTTGACTATGTGTTGATCTATCAGCTCTTCTTCTTACACACACACAGAGACACACACACACACACATCTAAAGTTTGAAAAAATGAGCGTATAATTTTATATAATATAAATATAAATAATATAGTGTGTTAATTCTGATTAAGATAACCGTACTATGAAGTTCTGAAGAGATGACATCACTGCCAGATAAACCAAGCTGTTATTTTTCTCTATCTTTTCTAAAGTAATTTATTCGGACAAAATTCTTCTATCTATCTCACTATCAATAAAATACATTTTGATTGATTGATTTGATTTTGATTGTTTTGAGCACATCTTTCAGACCCCTCTGTCTCACCCATAATCTGCTCATCAGTCTAAACTTTGTGCTTCTCGTCCCCTTTGTTTTCATCCAATATGTTGTGTTACTTGGTAATATCTTTTTTTATTGATATGCACTTTTTCCTCGCTTACTTTGTATCCATTAGGGGGTAAAAAAAATTCAATATCTATATATATGCCGATAATAAAACAAAAAAAACGATATGTACGTACAGTATATATTAAACTTGAATTAAATATACATATAAACTGATACCAATATATATGTGACAATATCGGCTGACTGATATATCGGTCTGGCTCTAGAGTGTCTAAAATTAAGTTTGTGGCTCACCTGTCAAGGGTGTCTGGAAGATTAACAAATCCACCGGCCAAGCATATTTTTACTGACTTAAATAATAAATTGCCTTTTTTTCACATACATATAGTTTTACAGCACTGTAAAGACAAACACGAGTCATTTCCTCCAAGCCATCATGTCATATACTTAAATACATCACTATTTTGGTGCAAACTTTTTCCCATCCCGTGTGAATAGCTTTAATTTACTCGGGTAAATCTACCTGCTTTTGACACTTGCCATGCGTTTATTTCAGACCCTGCTTTTTGTCAAATAAACTGAACCAAACTAAAAACTACTCTATGATCTTAATCCCAAAACAAATCCAGTTCACTGAAAGTAATGTGTGTCTTTATATTACATTGCTGCTACACCAATCATTTTATAATGCTGTTAATATGCTCAGTTTCTGCAAAGATATGTAAAAAAAAAAAAAAGAACTACAGCACACCTCCACACCTCTATTTCTTGTCTACCACCTCTCTTGCCTCCTGTCATTATACCTGGTAACCAACTGTAATTGAACACATGAATTAACCATGTGTATGCAAGCATGTGTGTGTCTGTGTGTGTGTGTGTGTGTGCGCTCGTCCGTTCACATGCATGGGTAATGTTTGCGTTGCCTGGCAGCAGAATAGACCAAAGATCAGAGTGGAGATTATTATCGCTCTAATGTAATAGCACTGAATAATAGCGTAGATCCAATTCCATTAACGGGGAAGGTGACTCCTTTACTCAACAGTGACTAAAAATAGGACTACCGTACTGGTCTCATCAGCTTCCACTGAGGGGAGGGATATTGATAAGCTGAACGCTGACAGATGTTAAAGGAAAATATAGTTATAAAAAGTCTTCAGTCACCAGTCAGGTCAGAGGATCCTTTTCAGTTCACTGAGTGGAAGCGAGGTGTTGCCATGGTCACAGGTTTACGAACATGACCTCACTCATAGCGCTTTGAGGCCTTTGGATTGGAGCGCCAACCTTGTGACACATCTGCCCTCATGTGAACTTCGACAATAATGCGGTCATAGCGATGCAAACCCCACTTTTTTCTCCGAACATCATTCCTATTTCGGGAAGAGCTAACAAGTGGCCAACACGGCCCGACTAGAGGCAATTAAAATGCTCAGTGAAGTGCGAAGCAGGGCAGATGGTCGGGCAAAATGTGGCACAGTCCAGCTTGATGCACAACTGGTAAGACAGGTTTTCTTCGCTAAGGTCTGAGGCACAGCTCGCCTCCCGTCAACACACCGAAATCAACGTATCTTCAGCGATATAATGATTGGTGTTAGCACGTTGATTAAACTGTGTTCTCTCCTAACTCAGTTTCAGAAACCGCGTTCGATTGAAACTAAACGACAGAAATACCAGAGAGGAGCCGTCATTTCAAACAGCAGCACGGGGGATGAAAGTACGACATAAACCATGGAGGAACGGCTTAAAAAAAATAAAAATAAAAAGTCTTATTTTACTGTTTTGGATTATTAAGCAGGTGAAGGAGCTTGGTCACACACAGTTCTGGATATCAGCTGTTATGATCAGAACAGAAGGCAGAGCAGTGGAAACAAACACAAAAGAGAGCAGGGAGTGTTGCCTCTGATGAGAAAATTAAAGTTACATTTGTTTAACAAGAGCGCGCTGCACACTGCTACCTGAAGCCTCAGGGTCATGACACACAGCCAAACACGTTGTTGCAATGACAAAGCAATTCTGCCAACAACAACAACAACAACAACCACTTGTAGCTTGTTGCACCACAGGTTCAAAAATTCAGTCTCCGAGGTCGAGTCTGTTTCTTATTTTTTGATTGTGCCAGGAAGTTTTCATTATAGACGCCTGATCAGAGACTTATCTGGGCTGAGATGACAGGTGAATCTTAACTAGCAGGCCATAAAGAAAACCTGCAACGCTCTGGACCCCGAGGACAGGATTTAGGGATTACTGATGTAGTCTGTGTCACAGACATGGATTTTGTTCTGGGACCTGAGACCTGTCCCAGCTGAAGCCAGAGAGGTCCATAGCCAAACATGATGGACCCCTATAGGCCAGTGTTTTTTCCATCCTGGACCCTGGGGCTCCCCTGCCCCTGCATGTTTTAGGTATCTCTCCACTCTAACACACCTGATTCTAATTATTAACTCATTATCAAGCCCTTGACAAGCTTCAGCTGCTTGATAACGAGCTAATAATTAGAATCAGGTGTGTTAGAGTGGAGAGATACCTAAAACATGCAGGGCAGTAGCTCTCCAGGAGCACGACTGAAGAACACTACTTGGGGTCACCAGGATGCCCCATCGCATGCAGATTTGACCGGGATCGGCTTTATTAATAAGTATTCAAATCTGGCAGATTGATTTAAATGTATTTAGATAAAAAGACGACAAAACAAAAGTAATTTCCTAATGTTTTCGTTGCTGTGAAATGATCAAATAAGAATCTGAGTTCTGTGGAAAATCATTATCAATAGACAAGTGTAGGAAAGACTTCTGTAATATAGAAGCAAGTCAACTTCTTCATTTAAACATTCACATATACATGTAATCAATACTTTTGGTGCATTCTAGGCTTTTATTAGATAACACCAGTACAGAGATGATGGGAAATGAGAGGAGAGAGAGAGAGAGAGATGTGAAAGGACCTGCAACAAATGTTACCGACCAGGAGACAGAAGTTACAAGTTCATGGGGGTTTCTAAGTAGGCCTATATGGATCAATCTATCCTAGTTGGTTCTTGTGCTGAGGTATAGTAGTGTGTGTGTTTGTAGGAGGTTGAAAGGGTTCACATTCAGGGGCCCCCAGTACAATTTAGCGTGGAGGTCCAATTCATCCCATTCTATGAAAAATAAGAGTCAAAGCATCTTACTTATAATGGAAAAGTGTCAATGCATGAACTCACAGCAGGTGTATGACAGCCATAATGAGAAGCGTTGTAGTGATTAGTCTGACACATCTCTGCTTAGTCAGCCTATAGACCCTGAGTTTGTAAACACGAGTGTCTACATCATCATCATCATCACCATCACCACCACCACCACCACCATCCATCCATCATCACTCATGTTGCACTGTGGTGAGGCCTCTAACTTCTACTGCCATGTCTCATTATTAACCCGGTTACCCGACAACAGAGAGAGTGACAGCTGAAATAACACCAAACACCGACAATGTATCCGTCCTCACCGGGAGAGTAGAGCCTCGCAAGCTGCCTGGCCCCGGCGTGCTGCGGTCCCCAGCGAGGCGCCGAGCTACGAGCAGCCGCCCCGTGCTCATTCCCGTTCGGATCCTCCTCCGCCATGGACCGGTGCCTGATGTCGGTCTCGGAGAGAAGCGATGCCGCCATAACTCCTGCCAGCTGCCCGCCCTGCTGCCCCCCCCGCGTCGGCTTTCAGCTATAAGACATCAATTATATATGTCTCTGTTAATAACGGCTTTGCTTTGGTTTAGTGTCTCTGGATGCTGAGCCAAGTGATGCTGAGCTGGTGGGGATGTTAACGTTACCGGAGAAGCCTCCTGCCACCCCGGAAACACACGGACGGAGCTGCGCTGACTGACACACACACACAAACACACACACACACTACCTATTTCACGAGTTTTTAACGGCAGCAGCTCCGGTCATGAAGCTGTCAGCTGTTAACGTGACACACCGACTCCAGCTGTTTTAAAAACGTGCAGCGACGCTCCGTTTGAAACACTGCGCGGCTTTTCTTAACTAACTTTATTTCTGCGTCCAGATCAGCTGTCACTCTGCAGCAGGGACCGTCCGCAATTTACACTCCTGATAAAAAAAAAAGTGGAAGTGGTACCTAAAAAGTGTACTGTGTGTTCATTTCATATTAGCAGTGTTGGGGAAGCTACTTTGCAAGCAGAGCTTGTAAAACTACATGTAGTTCAGCCTGGCAGTAGTTTGTAAAACTACATTTCTACCCCTGGAGAAATGTAGTTTGTAAAACTACAGCTAAAAAAAGTAGCTTTAGCAACTACTTATACTCATTATACTCATTTAACTCAGCGTTAAATAAATCAACATGTGGTGTATATGAAACAAAATATAATAGCCTACAAAACATATAGTCAGCAGAAATATGCCTCTCAACTCAGTTTTATTTTTTTAAAGAAACAAAGCATAGACATGTTGGGTAATAAAATCCTACCCCAATACCCACATGTAAATCAGAAATGTAAATCAGTCAACAAAAAATGTAATAAAAAAACCCAAAGAGGCAGACATATTTTACATCGGTGTGTCTTGAACAATGTTGGCATGTCATGACATGATTCATGCCTTTTTTCAAGTTTTTCAAGAGTTCTGGAACACAATAATGGTACAATTAAATGTATATTATATAGAACTTTTTTTATATAAAATATTTCATGTTATTGACCAAAATTGTAGTTTGTAAATTGAGTTAAACTACAAAAAATGACCCAAAAAGTAGTTGAAATACTTGACACAGCACAAAATATGAATATAGTTTAACTACCAGCAAATTGTAGTTAAGCTTTGTAGAACAACTTCATGTAGTTAAGTATCTCCAACACTGCATATTAGGCCTAGATGAAATACATTAGGCCTATATATTATGCCCAGAAATCACATTTACATTAACAATTTTGCATCCGAAAGCAGTTAAACTCAATATATATTCTAACTCCAGCTTCCCCCTTCACATTGTGCATTGTATTATAGGAAAGTAGTGTAGGCTACATCAATATTTATTTTAAAAGTATGCAACTTTTGTGAGAAGCCTGGACTTCCCAGTACACCCAGAGCCAGGGACTTTTGCAAACATTAGTAGTAGTTGTAGTGATTTATCAACTATTTTCCCAAAAAAAAAAAAATACACATAGAAATAAATAAATAAATAATAAGGAATTTGATCAAAAAGAGAGAAAAAAAATGAAACTCATTTTTAATTGCATTTCACTCAGTAACACTGCCCCAACTTAAATGTCTTCAGAAGTTTCAGATTCAGTCAGTAGCTGGATGAAGTAACTGTTCAGAAAAAGTACATTAAACCAGATTCAAACAAAAAACTAAATAACAAAAAAAAATCATTTGAGGCTTTTGACAAAACATTCTGGGCTACAGCCCTAAAAGCCACCCCCTTGCTCCGCCCCTGCTTATTAGTATGGTATGGATTTGGGAAACAGATAATTTTTGGTGCATGGAAATTAGAGCATCACATATTTTAGTTATGAGTGCTTTAAGACGCACAGAATATTCCAGTTTTTGCCCTTAATCGGAAAAAGACAATATTCCTATTAAACTTTTACTTGGCTAATGAAAATCAAAATTCCACTTTGAGAAAACCAAAGAAGTCCACTTGTTATATTATACAGTACAGTGAGTTCATAACAACACTGTGTGTGAACCTACACAGGAAAGTATCATTGTTCCACTTATACATAAGCAAGTTTAGCAGACAAGCAGATTTTGTGTTTTCCTAACGGGTACATTCAACAGAATGGTTGGACTGGTTTCAGAGAGTGAGTACACCACCCATCAGCCTCCTGGCAGGGAGAGCATCAGTAGCTGTAGGAAGTCAGCTGACATGTGGATACAGCTGGAAACAGTCACACTTACATATTTTTAAATCAATATCACACTATCTTTCCTATATTCACATTTGCAGTCATAACACATGGATGCTGTAGGAATGATCCACAAATGTATAGCGAGCATTCAAGTATTCAAAAAATGTGATTAAACATAAACTGAGACTGTGGTTTTACTGAATGGCTCAATATCAAAGTTCTGTTTAGAGAGTATGTTGTTCTCAGGGATTACTGTACCATGGTGGTATAACCCAAAATACAATCAATACAAAATAAAAAAAGAGTGGTTGGCATAACAACAAGCTCTAAATAAAGTTGTTGCTGGAGTCTTGACAATTCCAGATAGCAGCTGTGAAAGGAGTTGCTGGATTAAATCAGATCAAACATCTGATTTAATCTGGATCTTATATTCCTCAGGTGGTGTATCTTATTAAAGATACAACACTGAAACATTGAGACATTGTATATCTTTGATCAAATGTATTGCAAGTATAAGGACATTGTGCTCTCTTCTTTCATATATGGACATTTCATCCAAAGTATCCAAAATAACACTAGGAAGTACTGTTTAGTGTTTACACTCCTGGAACTTATATCTACAATGTGTAAATTCATAATTAATTAGGAATATAGAGCTTCATGTTTGCTGCTCTCTTACTATAATATGTTTTAGTCACACATTCATCGCTCTTTTAAATCCACTCTTCATTATTTTAAGGTGAGACGATCTTTGTTAAGTCTGTGTTACATGGTTGGATTAAGCTATGATTACTTTTTTATTACTCTAATTTATTACCAGAGTTGTCTATTTTATTTCATTTTGAAATGTTACACTGCTGTTTTTTTTCAATTTGAAATGATTCCTGAGATCTCATCAATGTTTATGATCCTTGATTGATTATCTTCTGCATATTTAATCTGATTTATTGTACGTCTGAGTCATAATATAACTCTATATGTTCTGTGTGTGTATCTGTGTATGCTTGTGAAACATTTTAAATATAAATGAGACACTTCTCTGGTTAAATGAAGTCTGTATTACACATATATCTTTACATCTGTTATCATTCTAAATGTTATTTTCCCTCCAGCAGTCATTTGCAGCATCGATATACATTTTTGAACATTATAGGCTCCCGAAAAACACATTAGATGTTATTGTTTTATGCAGCATGTGTTTTTTTTGTATAAGTGTATATATTCAAAATGTATTGTGGTAAAGTGTGATCAATCTCACTGTTACCTTATGAAGGAACCACACAAGCTGACAGCACATTCCAGGACTGGTGATATACTGTCTCTTTTCTGTTTTGCAGCAGTGGAGATGGAACAATGGTGGCTCTAGATTTCAGTTGCTCAGCTGATTTCAGTCTCAACTTTGCAGATGGAGAAATCTGAAATACAATTTTTATTGTTATTTTGTTGAGACTTAAATTAAATCTGCCTGAACTTGCTTCTCTTCGGTTCTCACGTGCAGTGTGTGCCGTCTTATATACAGTCAGCGATGGCTCAGTCGGAATCAGTGAAGGAAGATGGCAGCTTGATAATACTACCTGATAATACACCCACAGTCAGTCAGTTTGTCTGAAGATGTGTTTCACCAGGAAAAAAAGATTTGAGAAAAGACAAACATGTTGCAGATATACTGTACATTTTCCTTCTTTCTTTAAATTATCTTGTGACCCCTTGGAAGGGTCTGAAACCACAGGCTGGGAACTTCAGTTACATCTTTCTCAGTGTTTTCAGTATCTGATATTAAGCTATTTGAAAGGCTTTTGTGCAGTATGAATAATTTGCTGTATGACTTGTCTTACCTTTAAAATCTGAAGTGAGCTTATGGATGTTCATGCTTCAATTCACCATCACACGTAGCTTTGAATCTCTCTCATTACACCTTCTACAGTTCCCATCTGACCTAAGTATTAAATTTAAACATTAGCAATATTAGGGATTGATGACATATCAGTAAATATGCATGCAAGTTCACAGATACTTTCTTTTTCAAATAAATGCACGTCACACAGAAATTCTTTATTTGTCATTTATTTATTTGTTTTATCTTTTTTTTGTCTGTACTAGATTATTGCAATCTGGTTAATTCACATTTAAAAAGCAGTCATTGACCAGACGCACTGAAATTGATGATATTCATTTTTACAATAACCATTATAGGCCCCATAGAGACTGGAAAACCCAATCCAAGAAAAAAAAAAGAGAAAAAAAAAGAAACATCTGTATGGTTTTCTGCACTTTATTTAGTTTGATGTCTTTTTTCATAGTAATTACAAAAAAGAAAAAAAATATATATAACAATAATCATAAAAAGGAGAGTCGGGGGGGAAAAACTCAGGAATATTACGACTGGCAAACAAACAATCACAA
>NC_084975.1:29958823-29973823 GCF_963691925.1 Scomber scombrus | reverse complement strand
CTATGCCTGGTCAGCTTCATCTGTACAGCAGAAACATCTTAAGTGCCTTTTTTGCATGAACCAACCTGAATGGAGGTGGAGGGAAAAATAGTATAAGTCAATCTTGAAACATCAGATTAGAATAAAATGATATGACTTTGCCACTGCCACTGCCACTGCCATTGCCACACACACACACACACACACACACACACACACACACACACACACACACACACACACACACACACACACACACACACACACGTTAGATTTAGGTGATGACTTTGTTTGTTGGCCAAGTCAGCTCAATGGCAAAATAACTTTCTCACAGTCACCTAAACACACAAACACATTGCTTTAATAATGTAACAACTACACCTTGAAATGTAGGTGGTGCCAAGTCTCTAATAGACACAGGAAGAGGAAGCACTGCTGTTGGAACAATGCTCTGTGTGTTTATGTGTGTGTGTGTGTGCGCATGTGCTACCTACATGTATCAGCAAGCGTCTGTCAGTACCTGAATTTGTGTCAAATGAGTGTGTATGGGGGTGTAATTGGAGGCAGTTCAAATGTGTGTGTGTGTTTGTCTGTGTGTGTGTGTGTGTGTGTGTGTGTGTGTGTTCGTCTGTGTGCGTGTGTGTGTGAGAGTTTGTGCCCCATCTTCACTGCTGTTTTTAACACCAAATGAAAAATCACCTTAGTCGCCTTGTGGTCTTCTTCGGGTTCAGTGTATTTATAGCTCAGAGTTGACACTCTTCCAACAGAGTGAGTGTGTCTATGTCTGTGTTCTGTGTCTATGTGTGTGTGCGTGCGTGTGTGTGTCTGGGACTAGCAGATGGGCTGTCTTAGCCCTCTTCCTCTGCTCCCTGGCTTGTCTTTAGCCCCACCCGTTCAGGACAGGATGCTGCCTCGGGAGCAGATCGAAAATAAACGCAACCCCTGCCCTGAGCATCCCACCGACACGTATTCCCTATGCTCTCCTCCCACTTCTCCGTTTCTTTGCATGTGCCTTTGTCCCCGTATCTCTCCGTCTCTCTCTCCTGATACATGATCTTTCAAGTTATCAATCCAAAACTTCCTTTTTAGCCCCGTATATATATTTTCAGCCAAGTCACGATGACCTCCACTTTTCTCCTCTGTCACCCCACCCGGTGCGACCCCTCTGCTCACGTCCTGTTTGGAATGCTCCCCTCCCTTTCTTTCTCCTACGGGGACTTCCCCTCTCCTGTTGCTCCTGGCCCAAACAGCCAGGTTTGGACCAGTAAACACAAACCGAAATACACTCACAGCGTGAAGGGCGCACACACACACACACACAAACATGGCGTCAAAGGCAAACACACATGGATCGACACCAGATTCGCAGCAAAGGTGAGGGGCTCCCTGCTGGAAGCTGTTACACAAAATAGGAAGTGACCTCACCTTCAGCACAAATAACCGATTATTCCTGAGCGCCGCATGACACATTTGAGTCACACCGGTATAGAGAAATATGTTGGGTATGTGCAAAAAATGAATTAACGTCTCTCTCTGTCTCTGTCTCTGTCTCTCTCTCTCAAACACACGCACACACACATTCTCAGCACAGAGGAATGTGGGAATTTGGCCCTTGTAGACTGTGCAGCTGAGTGCCAGATGAGGACTGGAGCCTGCAGACATGGGTGACGAGACACACGCATCCACAAACACACACAAATATACAGGCAGGACACTGAATATGTGACATGCGTATAAAGAAGCAGGAACACACACACACACACACACACACACACACAATGCAAAATGGCATAAATGAAAAATGCGTTCAGGTTGCAGACATACAAATAAATGCGCAGACATGATCTAGCCAACACACACATGCTGAGCTCACATTTCAGCAGAGCGTGTTGGCTTTCTATATCACTGTCGTATTACTGCACACGTCCAATCCCCATGAGTCCCTGGGGGGGGCCCGATTTTTATTTTTTACATTTTTTAAAATTTTTATTACCATGCACCCTAAATTGGCAGAACGGCAGAAAGAGTAAACAAGGTAGGGAGAGATGGATGGGCGGAGCAGGAGAGAAAAGGATGGATTGGGATAGGGAGGAATGGGTGGGAGCAGTGATGTGGATGGGAAAGGACTGAGAGAAACTAAAATGTTGGGCTGTGAGGGGAAATGAATGGATAGATAGATGGATGGATGCACAGACTACACAGATGAGAGGAGTAGAAAGGGGAAGAGTGATAGATTCAGAGGTGGGGCATGCCTGAAGAATGGGCTCTGAACCAAAAACTGAATGTATATTTCATGCAGGCTTTAGTCACATACAGTAATCAATTTTCTAGGTAATGTAAGTCCATACTGTAGCAAATGATACCTATTGTCAGTCACAATTACTTTAATGTCACAAGATATTTATAAACTCCTTGTTTGTTGGATGATGTAACTATACTAGAGCCCAAATGATACTGGCTTTTTGGGGCAGATGCTGATACCCATATTAGGAAATTTAAAAATTCCGATATCGATATATTGGCTGATGATGTTATATATACAGGATATATACATAAACACAAGATATGCATTGGAGGTATGATATTTTACAGTTAAAGAATGAATGATGAAAGTGTGAAAAAGTGGAAGGGATATATTGTATTAATGTGTGTGTTGACTGTTTGTTTGTTTATTGACATAAATAAATGAATGCAGCGTGTTTGCGCGTGCCGTGCTCATGTCTGAATGAGTGTATTTTGGCAGGGCTGATAGAACACTACGCCATGCAGAGTCTGTCCTGTTCAGTGACACATTGCCTCTGTTCACCTGTCACACACTCGCACACACACACACACACACACACACACACACACACGTGCGCACATACACGTACACGAACAAAATGACAGGAACATGGTCCAAGCTGTTAGAAACCCTCCAGGTGCTGGCTTGCATAGCGTAATGCCTTTGTATCTGTCCCCACCTCTGTTTATCTCTTTCTGCCCCGTTTATCTCCCTCTGTCTGTCTTTGTCGCTCCGCGTCCATCTATTTGTTCCTCCGCTTTGCATCAAAGCAACAAGCAACTTCTTTTGACTCTTCTTCTTTTTTTTTTAACCCTTTTCTCCCCCCCCTTACTGAGACCCACTGTGTAATTCTTTTCAGTGTCGTCTTGTGGTGCGTTCCTCAAAGCGTAGATGCAAACGCACACAGGTGTAAACATGCAAGTAAACACGATACTTCCAAATAATTAACTGGTCCCATGTTGAGATTTTATTTCATGTATTTCTATCAAATAGACCACAGTTTGCTTTGCATTCACAGTGTGGAACAATGAACGGTGCAAATATCCCAGCAGTGTTAAAAGCCATGGACACAATTTGTATGCAACTTTTCCTTAGGTGGCCAGAGGGATAATAAAGTGTCTGCCAACACTAAGGAAAGTTAGATGGAATTATACTATTACTATTTACATTTTCTTCAAACGCATTTTTACTGCTTTGTCTGTAGTTTTTTGTTTCTTTTTTTGGGGTTTTCTTTTTTTTTTCCGCTACTTGTAATAATAGCAATAGTGGAACCTACAGTGAAACCAGCTGCAGTGCCAGTAGTAGCAGACATATCAGGTAAGGCTATCTGGCTTGTAGGTTCTCTCTTTCTCTTTTGTTTTGAATCTCTTTTTGTGTCTGCTTCTCCTTTTCCGCTGCTGTGAATACCTTCAAGTCTGCGGATTCAGGGAGGTAAGAGTATTTGTCTCTCTCTCTCTCTCTGTGTGTGTGTGTGTGTGTGTGTGTTTGTGTGTGTGTGTGTGTGTGTCTCCCAGGTCCCCATTCTAATAACACACAGTCTCCCAGTGAGCAGTGGGGCAGCTGAGTACGCTCCCCTGTAATGCCACAGGGATCTTTGGATCAAATTCACACACACACACACACACACACACACACACACACACACACACACACACACACACACACACACACACACACACACACACACACACACACACACACACACACACACACACACACACACACACACACACACACACACACAGACAGAGCCAAGAGATACATGGATCAGAGAGTATACACACTATGACTTGACACACTGACGGCAACACCCACACACTGGCAAACGCACAAAGAACACACACAGACACACACACACACACACATGCATACAAACACAGATAAAACCTATTGCCAGTTCAGCCACATCCACACCTTTCCATAATTCAGTGAGAGGGAGACAGTGAGGCTCTTCGATTCAGACAGACAACATTATTCACAGACGGACTACTAAACATGGCTCGTTTCACACACACAACTCTGCCGTGAACCTGAGCGCAATCTGTCAAGCAATCCTCAGCTTTGTATTAACTAACATAAATACTGCAAAGCTTCGTCTCATTACGGTTTTCTTTCAGGGCACAGCTATTTATTTCATGTTCCAGGTAACCGTTGACGAGGTTAGTCTGCAGTAACCCAGGCAGGCTCTCTACGATGATGATAATATGTTACTGATATAGCAGCTCTGACAATGGGAAGTATAGTCCAGCTGTGTTAAAATGTAAAGTCAAATTGCTCTTAATTAGACCTTGCTGTAAGGCGCTTTACACTACACTAATTACATAGTGGAACTCTTAAAATGGTGCTATTGCAAACTATGTGTGTCTGTCGGGTTTTTTTTATCCCGCTGTTGATTTCTCGCTCTTCTTCAGCCTGACTTGTTTCTCAATTTCCATCTTCCCTCCAGCTAATCTTCTATCAGTCTATCCCCTCATCTTGTCATCCATCCATCCAACATTTTTCATGTATGCTACATGTTCTTTTAATTGTGTCTACAAGGGAACAGATCCCCTGCTCAGCTTTGCAGCGGTGTGTGTGTGTGTGTGTGTGTGTGTGTGTGTGTGTGTGTGTGTGTGTGTGTGTGTGTGTGTGTGTGTGTGTGTGTGTGTGTGTGTGCGCAACTCTCAAATATTGAACACCGCTGGGATGCAGAGGGGGTAAAAAAAAAGAAAGAAAGGGGGAAGATCCGGTGGAGGGTATCAACACCAACACACCAACAAATGAAAGGATCCCCCCCTCGCCTGCATGCATCCATTTATTCATCTGACCAGCAATCCACCGATCTAGAGGTGTTTAAATATTTACTAGTGCTAAAGGAAATGGTGTAGCACAACAGACGCAGAGGCAGAGGGGAGATTAAAAAAAAAGAAAAGGGATGATTGGGGAGGAGTGCAAGAATGATGATGGAGCAAAGGGATAGAAGGAAGCATTCGGGGCAGAAACTGCTGTACAGCACCCCCTTGAGGCTAACAGAGAATGTGAAGGATCAAGGAGTCTGTCAGTGAAAGGTAACATGGGAGACTCAAAGCCAATAAAGAAAGTAGATGACTATTTTAAACTAGAAGAAAAGAGGAATGTAAGTCTTTAAAAAATATTCAACGACTACTGTAACTTAGTAAAAAATAGATATGATAGGTATTTGGACACTTGTTAGATTGTTAAGATGTTGTATTACAATGCAGGAAGTATGGTCAACAAAACAAGGGAAGGAAAGAAAGAAAGAAACACTAAAACAGAGAGAATGAGAAAGCCGTGTGTGAAGTCTGGGAGCAAAAGCAGAAAGAGAGAGAGATCCAGAAGGACCTCACTGATCAGGGCCACAGCATTTCTTATTTAAACACACCCCACAAACATACACACACACATACACACTAACACACACCAAAACATCTCTTATTTACCAGCTTACGTCTGCACTATTTATGGGGCACTGGGGAGAGGCACAGAAGAGAGGAAGAGAGGAGAGGGGCTAAAATATGCATAGGGGCTGGTTCTTCTGGGACAGACGAGGGGAGTCGGAGAGAAGGGAGGGAGAAGGAGCTAGAGGAAGGAGAGGGACAGGAAGAGAGAACGTGAAAATTGTGGTATGAATGTGTCAGAAACGGAGAGGGAGAGAGAGAGAGAGAGACAGAGAGAGAGAGAGAGAGAGAGAGGCGAAAGCGAGTGAGCGAGAGAAAGGGAGGGACTTTGTATGCAGAGAGACAGACATAGTTGGAAAGAGGGAATGAAGGAGTGCAGAAGGAGACAGTCTGGAGGGAGAGAGGATGATGCAGCGACGTGTCCATGCTGCAATGACCCTTGGGTGTGTGTGTGTGTGTGTGTGTGTGTCTGTGTGTGTGTCTGTGTGTGTGTGTGTGTGAGAGTGAGAGAGAGAGAGAGAAAGAGGCGGAGAGAGCTGGACATCATGCAACCCCTCTGAGGGGTTGAAAGAGGCCAAAGCCTTTTCTAGCTGGCCAACTAGCCTTCTTCATCCATCCGCACCTCATTAAAACACACACACACACACACACACACAAATTACCCCAATCCACTTTCTCTGGCAGATGTATGCACACACTCACACACACACACACACACACACACACACAGACGCACACTCACACACGATAACAGCCAGTAGTGACATTAACCTCCATGGTTGTAGCTCTCCATCTCCCCCAGTCAGCCTTTCTGTCTAGCCCACTTAGAGAGTCCTCCCATGGGGCAATGGAGCTGTGGCAGGTCAGGCTCAGGCTACAAGCTTTCACACACACACACACACATACACACATATAGCCACGGTGCAGCAGCCAAAGAGGAAGAAGTACAAGGAGATGATGGATGAAAAAAAGTTGAACTGAGCTTAACTTACCTGGAATGAAAACAATACAATTAAACTCACCTGAATGATCAAACTTCGATGAGCTGATAGAATTCTCATATATATATATATATATATATATATATATATATATGAACCTTTACCCCTCAGATTACACTTGACTACATAAGTGCCAATCCCTCTTCAAACTGACACCCTCAGTTATAAAATCTTGTTTGAACAATGACTCATTTTACCTTGTTACATTTATAACACTGCAAAATGTAACACTCTTTATAAATCGAACATCACAGCACTGATTTATCCAACTGATTAAGTCAAAAATTCATCGGTCTATTCAAATGGTGTGACCTGGCCAGAGGACAGGAGAGCAGTCATCCGGGATGGAGTGTATATGGAAGAGGAGTGGAGGTGTTTTTGTGTGTCGAATGAAGTGTGTGTGAGTCTGTGTGTGTGTGTGTGTGTGTGTGTGTGTGTAGGTGAGTACGAGTGTGTGTGATGTGAGTTGTGCCCGTGTGTGGACATTAACCGACAGGGTCCAGCAGTCAACCTGCTGTTACATGGACTGGCCAGCCATATGCCCACCACCTCCGGCCCTACATCACTGCCACTTTGTGTGTGTGTGTGTGTGTGTGTGTGTGTGTGTGTGTGTGTGTGTGTGTGTGTGTGTGTGTGTGTGGTGGCTGGAGCATGTCTTCTTCAAAAAATAATCAGTACTATTTGTTTTATAGTATTTCTCTCTTTTTTTGACTTTCTCTGAGACCAACAGTCTGAAAAACAACCACTCGTCAAATAATGCACCAGTCAAATAGAGCACTTTAAGAGTAAAAACCTAGTGCCATTATCAACATTCAGAACTACTCAACAACTGATCTGGCATCAATACCGCTGGCTGCAATATATACAATATTCTTCTGAGAGGGACCTTGTATAGTTTAAACCTGCATGACTGGAGAAGAAAACTAACTGGAGAGACACAGGACTAGAAACATAACATCAAAGCGAACAAGAAGTATGTAAGATGTGTTTCTTATTTATTTCCAGCTGACTTTATATCCTGTTGTTGTCAATAGTGCTTGAATAAAAAGTTAGAGATAGTCATGAAGATGGGATTTTCTGTGTCCTTTTCCCATGATTAAGTGTTGACATACTGTGTTCAGTTATTATCACACCAAGCAGAGCAGAGTGTGTTCTGCTTATTAACTATGATGATGACTGTGATGCTTTTGCAGACTCCACTTAAAGATAGTCTGCAATGTTCCTTTTTTTCCCCATGTTGTTCTGTTTTTTCCACATATATATCCATCTTGTGTTGTGATACAGACAACCCGTTGTGTCATCTATTATGGTTATTGTGTCATTTATTATGGTTTTAATGGTATGCTCTCAGAGCCAGGTTGATCGGTTTATCATGGCTCGTAGGGTTGCACCTGTCCTGGTTGACAGTGTCAATAAATTCTCAGAACAGAACAGAGTGACAGTTACTGGAAACAAATCATTACACCCTGTTTTTATTTCCATGCACCAAAATTAATCAAAAGCCAAGAAGTATTGTCCCTCACCACCTGCTGCAGCTGTCCCTGACCCATTTTCACATTTTTACAGATACTTTTCTTTTCACCAGAAATTGGATGACTTATCTTCATGTGACCCAGAATATATAATATAATATGGAAATATTTACATTTTCTTAGAATGTTTTTCTGCAGCTGATATATTCACCCTAACCCTAAATAAGTGTGAAATGCCAGAATATGAACAGTGTGTAAGGGTTAACAGGGCTACACATTTTGCAGGTCACTACTCTTGGTGTGAAACAGGTGTACGAGATAAGGAGAAGAAAAAAATGGAAAAAGGGCAGGAAGGTTTTACATCATCACACAGACCAAGCCACAGCTGGCCCAGGACCTACTCTTGGGTGACTTATATCCTCCCTTCTCTTTCATACGCTCTCACACACACACACGCACACATGAAAATGCCTGGACCCTAATGACATGAGGCTTGCCAGAACCCCGCTCAGACCTCATGAGGAGAGATGGAAAGAAAGAGGGACAGAGGAATGGACATCTTTCCATTTGAGAGAGAATACAAAAAGATGAGCAGTAAATAGAGAGATTCAATTAGAAAGGATTAGTTTGGATGGAAGAAGGTAGGGGTTATGTTTTGGAATGGAGACAAGCTTGGAAAGAACGTACCTGTAGTTCAGTCTGAAAGAAGAACTTCTGCGGACACTGGGAACAGTCATAGATCTTGTCTTCCTGGCCGTGGACAGCAAAAATGTGCTGCTGGAGCTTGTTGGCCTGCACAAACACTGAAAGAGGGACAAACACAGTGAGTCAGTTACACAGCATTTAAATGATAAAGTAGATCATCCAGTGATTACCACGGCTAAAGGCTTCAAAGATAACGCCACAGCTGAGGTGAATGTTAACACCAGAAACTCAAGGAAATGAGCTTAAGAAGACTAATTCATCTCAGGTGGAATATACTGAGGGAGTTACAGTAAACACTTTATAACTAAGGCTATTCTGACTACTATAAGACAATAAACTAGATGGCTGGAAACTAAGCTGTACAAATAAACACGCAGGAAAAGGAGGGAGTATACGTAATAGAAAGAGAAGAGCGAAAAGGAGCAAGAGAGAAAACAGGAAGATCTATCCTCAGCAGACCTTGTGATATTTATCAATAAATTATCTCTTCTTTTTTTAAACTGCTGCTCCAGTGTTGTCTCATACACTTTTTTTTTTTTCTTTCTTTCTTTCTTTCTTTCTTTCTTTCTTTCTCTCTCTCCCCTTTGTTTCAGTAAACTTTTGGTTTTCGCTGTGAGTGTGTATGTGTTGAATTATTAAGTCTCCCCATAGGAGTGGTGCCCATCTTACTAATTCATAAACCACCAAGGAATTGAGTTAAAGTTTAAAGCGTTGCTGTGTACCTGGGGGGGAGGGGGGGGGCGGGGGTGTATACAGCAATGCACACAACACATGACAAACTCAACAACTGAGGGAGGGAAAGAGTGATGGAGTGACACAGAGAGAGAGAGAGAGAGAGAGAGAGAGAGAGAGAGAGAGAGAGAGAGAGAGAGAGAGAGAGAGAGAGAGAGAGAGAGAGAGAGAGAGAGAGAGAGAGAGAGAGAGAGAGAGAGAGAGAGAGCACATGGGGATGGAGAATGAGAGAGGGGAGGGAGAGAGGTAAGGTGCAGACTTCTGGTAAAATAGGTGGTGAATGAAACTAAGAACACTTTAGGTGTAATTTGGACAGCCAGCATTTTGTTTTTGCTCTCCAGTGGATCCCAGAGGTATAAGACACTTTATATTTGGCCTGTTTGGTGGTATTATGTCATGACATTTTTGTACATGCGTGTTGTCAGTACTCCTTCACAGCTGTGGCACCCTGCTGGAATATTGCTCCCATGGTTAGATATTCTAAAACAATGAATATTCCTAATATGATATTACTAAACCATAAACTTTTACAGCCATTACAGCCACATTTACTCTGTGTTCATGCTGTAGGTAACCCTGAGAGGGTCATTTGTGAGCCACAACAGGTAATGAACTGATACTTGGAATAAAAGCAAACCATGCTTCCAGAAGCAGCATTTTTACCTAAATATATATATAAATCCTTAATAACCAGTTTGGTACTTAGAGAAAGTGATCTTTAGTAATGTTAAATGCATGTTCAGCTTTATATTCATCAACAGACTCCGGAGCAATTAAAATACACATAAAACATCTCTACAGTGTCCCTTTAGTAGCACCAAAACAGTGTTTATAGTCATCTATGTCTCATTGGAGATATACAGTAAAATCTGTAAAATTGATAAATAAAAGAACAGATTGGCAGAATGACTCCAGTGAAGCACATATCTATACTTTTCTTCCTATATTTTATCTGTGTATGTTTACTAACTTGCCCCATTTGTCAGGTTATCTGTGAACCCATCTCCATCGTTGGATACAAAGCAGACAGGGCACGAGCAAGGGAGGAGTTGCCAGTGCTCCTGTCCTTGAAGGTGAACGTGTGTGTGTGTGTGTGTTTGTGTGTGTGTGTGTGTCCGCCTTGTCTCTCACCTGTGAAGCAGACGGGACACTTGAAGGTACCTCCCATGCCTTCGAAGCTGTGCTCTATCAGGTGGCAAAGCAGCTTGGCAGGTGAATCAAACATCTGGTTACACAGCTTGCACTCGTGATTGATGCCCTCCTCTGCAAATCGGAGACAGACACACACACGTTATAGGCTGGATTAAGCAACACGAAAAAAACAGGAACATAATGGCATCATTTTTTCCATATTGATACAACGCTCACAACAGATTGCACAACATACAGAAAGTGTCAGACAGGGGCATTCAATATAGTAATGTGAAATAATACAGATATGCAGGGAAACAGTAGCCACATAAGCAGAAATGCACTTGTAAGCCATATGGCAATGACAGGGATATCAATAGAAGTGACTCGTATTCATTAGGATTCACCAGAGGGCAGTGAATCCCAAACTTTTTCTGTCATGCACTGGCAAACAATTAATTCATTATCCCCAATTAATTCCTTAAATGAGTCAGACTGTAGAGTTTCCACACAGCAGATATGTTGACTTTACATAGCAGAGAAAAAGCACAGGTGGAGCTGATAACACGAACGTCGGCTTAAACTGTTCAGCAATTGTTGCAAAGCAATGCAGCAATTAGTGATGTAATGAGTTCCACCTGTGTTTGACAAGTCAAAGTCTCTGATGTGAAAAAAAACCCCACTGTATTCAATAGAAGTTTCAATCCACATTTCTCCCCTGTTCATATCATAGTCATAGCATTTTATCACTGGTGAACGCTTTAAAAATGTGTGATAATTTCACTTGTTTCCTAAGCAACGTCACTTGCAACCCCATGAGAATGAGGTGCAAGTAGCTATAGCTATAGTGTGTATATTCCTTTGGGCAGAATGGGCAACAAGACAGGACTTTTAAATTGAAACGAGACTACACTGAAAAAAAGTGTCATTACAAAAAAATAAAAACTACCATTTTTTAAAGCTCGCTCACAGATCAATGGAGTTGTTAAGAGAGATATTATAATAAAGGTAGTATCATACACTCCTTTTTCTTCCCTGCTGCATGCTTTCCTTTCATTTTTCCATCTCTTGTACACTCCCCCCTCTAACACTCACACACACCGACCCCAGTGCCATGTCTGCCCCAACTGGTAATTGCCTGTCCTCCCCACCGGGGCTGTGGATGATCTGCCCTTCCTATATCCATCCTTCCCTCCCTCTGTCCTCGTTATCCGTCCTCCCCCACTGGAGTCCCACATCCATTCCTCACTTTGCCCATTTCCTCCCTCTGTCTCTCTGTATCACCCCTCTTGGTCCGTCACTTGCTGATTAATTTGTGCGGGCTCCGATTCAAACCCCTGACCCTCCTGTTACTTCTCTTCACATATAGTATACTTGTTCCCCCTCATTTTTTCAGTCTGCGTTCCCTTTTTCACTACCAGTTGTGTCTGTCTTGAGTGTCAACTCTTAATACCTATGCTTGAGCAGAATCTGTTACACGTTATAGAAAATGTGAACATAATCCAATGCTTTTATTCACATGCTGTCTCATTCGTATGATGTCTCAGTACTGGAGATCTTTTTTCCAGGAACCTTCACAGCTCATTTTGTGACTTCCACACTTCATACTTCATAATATAAGTCACACTAATATATATGCATGGCTTCAGTGTAAATAAATAAAAGTAATAAGCTATCCCCTCCATGAAAGATCAAGAAGAACAATGACAGGCTTCGAGAGCTGAAATCACATTTGAACGTGATCAGTGTGTGTATGTCTTCATCACCAACACACATGAGACTGTATAGCACCAGTCTCCATCATTCCTTGTTCTTCTCATTTGGAGATGATACCAGTGTGTGTGTGTGTGTGAGTGTGTGTTTGTGTGTGTGTGTGTGTGTGTGTGTGTGTGTGTGTGTGTGTGTGTGTGTGTTTGTGTGTGTGTGTTTGTGTGTGTCTATTTAAAGGATGCGTGAATGACATCACAGCACCCACAGTGAAAGGCCAGATGAAAGGTGGGCATCATAAACATACACACACAAATACACACTCGCACCCCTTGACGATCAGGTCTCCCGCCTGTTGTCCTTATCGCCATTGTACCATACAGGACCGATGCCACAGTCGCCCACACACACGGCAAAACACACATACACACATACACACACACACACACCACATGGGGCAGCACACACACATGCACACCATAGGACTGTACAGCCCGGAGACATCAGATGGTGTCTTCTGCGGGCCAATCTGTGACCCCTTGTGGAGTTGTGCACACACACAGACACAATACACACACTGACTCAGAGGTACACACAGACAATTCACGGAGAACACAATCTGTGTCTTTCTCCTTTTTTGTCACTTATCTCATGTCCTGTACGTGAAAATGTACGTGTACACACACACACACACACACACACACACACACACACACACACACACACACACACACACACACACACACACACACACACATAGACACACACACACATTCAAACAGTCTGCAGAACTTCAGCTGCAGAGCTGCAGGGGATTGTGGGGTTAATAACGTCTTCAATCATACATCCATGACACCCATACTGACTAAGACACACACACACACACACACACGCACACACACACACACACACAAAGATTCCTATCTCTCCTTGCCTCAAAGGCCGACACAAGGGTGCCCTAATCCCGTCTCAATAGCTGTGGGGGAGTGTGTGCGTGTGTGTGTGGTGGGTGCCACATGGGCTTATATGGATGAGATGGTGTGCTCCGTGGTCCCCGTCCCCACACACACGCACACACACACACACACACACACACACACACAAACCTCAAAGGCTGCTAGGTTGTGTGTGGGGCGCCAGTGTGTCCGAGACATACTGAGACAGATAGAGGTTCATTATCATTTACTAGGAGATTGAAACAGCAGGAGAGAGTCACATGGAGAGACACAGAGAGAGAGGGGGAGAGAGAAAGAGAGAGAGAGAGAGAGAGAGAGAGAGGGGGAGGGAGGGATGAGTGTACAGCACTATCATTTTAATCAATTGTTGTGTTTCATGTTTTCATTATTCCATTGGTTTTCTTTGTCTTAGTAAAAGTATACTTTTATTCAACAATGGACTTCTTCAAAAGATGAGAGATACAAACGGCACAGATAGAGGCAGAGGGTGAATAAGTTTGTAATGCCTACGCTTCAGTGATCTCAGTGTGTGAGTATGTATGTACGTGTGTGTGCTGGCGTTGTCTATAGAAGGCACCTTAAAGCTCTTGCCCTCAGTAAGGGGTAACTCTCTCTTTAGAAGTTGGCTCGCACTCTCCCACGCTGCCAGGATCAGAGACAATGGTCAAACATCGGCTACCTTCACATGCACACATGCACACAATGATATGCCTATTACCCATAGTCTGTGCATCTGGAAAGTCACACTTACTAGTCTGACACATACTATATGTGACAAAGTTGCTATTACAAAAAAACCCGGATTAGAAATAAAACAACTGTATGTATAATGCACTAATTTCATCAGGGTATGCATTTATTATTTACTTCTATTTGAATCTTAATCACATTAACAGCTGATATGTTTAGTCATTTTTTACACATCAAACGCAACGGAGGGTCCTCTACTGTTGTCAGTCATTTGGAAGAAATTACAACTGAGTATTTTAAGATTAAGCTGTCTTTTTTTTCAGAACTAAATGAATAATTTTTCTTGAGTTCAAGGTGACATATTCAAATTGCTTATTTTGACCAAGCAACAGTCTATCACTGTAATAAATAAAAGTGAAGGGAAACATCAAATTTTAGAAGTCACCTAGCCAATTATGAACACTTTTGCTGAAGAAATCACTTGAATCACTATTGATTATTAATCATCAATCATTCTTCTGTTGATTGTTTCAGTATTAATCCTGACATTTCATCAGCACAATGCAAAATGTGTTTCTTTTGTGCGTTGTTGCACTCATTTCTTTTTTCAGTATGCGAAAGAATGTGTCTGGGGCCCTGCACGCGGATGGAAATCAGCCTGACGAAAGAAACTTTACAGGCTAATTAATAGTCAATCGATTATAGGGTGAGTGGAAAAAAGTGGCCACAGATGAAAAAAGACTAAACTAGAGTGAGAGAGAGAGAGAGAAAGAGAGAGAGAGAGAGAGAGAGAGAGAGAGAGAGAGAGAGAGAGAGAGAGAGAGAGAGAGAGAGAGAGAGATTATTGAAGGGAAAACAGTGAGGTGCAGAGAGATAATTGGGCTGTCCGGAACAAGGGCATGGAGAGAGGCCTCCAATGCCTCTGTGTGTGAGTGTGTGTGTGTG
>NC_084975.1:29916323-29951323 GCF_963691925.1 Scomber scombrus | reverse complement strand
AGATGTAACCTCCTTTGTAATCATTAACATTTTTATTAGTAACTGTAATTTAATGACACATTTATTCACAGTAACTGTAATGGATTACAGTTACATTTATTTTGTAATTAAATTACCTAACACCATTACATGTAACTAGTTATTCCCCAACACTGCTTAAGAGACTCGGAAACTTTGTCATAATTAACATGAATTCTTGAGTTGCAGCCAAAAATGTGTGTTTTGTGAGGTCACAGTGACCTTGACCTTTGACCGCCAAAATTTAATCAGTTCATCCTTGAGTGAACATTTGTGCCAAATTTTAAAAAGGCCCCCCTGAACTCAGACTCAGACTCATTTTTTGGAATGTACAGACAGACAGAAGGACAACCAGAAAACATGAGGCTTCCAGCCACTGCTGCTTTCAACTTGGATGCATAAAAAAAACAAAAAGCATCAAAGCTTCATATCTAAGGAGCTTAATAAATGACTTTAACTGCATTTTTACTTTTACATTTAAACGGTATGGTCAGTTTTCTGTAGACTGATTCATTGTTTCAGCACTAATACAGAGATAATTTAAGGTGTGACAACACAGAACTGACTGAGCTGTAAAAGGAGCAAAAATTCTGTTGTATAAGCGATACATGACTAAAAAAAAAAAAAAAAAAAAAAGAGCGAGGAAGCTGGCCACATCCTCAGCTGTACTGGAACAGACAAGTGGACACACATATAGAAACACACACACACACATGCGCACACACATGCACACACGCACACACACAGTAGGAGTGACCTTGGTCCAGCCTGTCTGTCCTCGCCCCCTGCCCTGGCCAGCTACATCCCCCACCGAGCCACCCTGCCTGTCTCTCTCTCACATGCTCACACAAACACACACCACAGCGCCTTACCGGGCAGTGCCAAACTGAACCACACTGTGGTCATAGAAACAATACAACAAACAGACCAGAGCAGACTAGAATAGCAGGTTACAGAGTAGAAAAGAATAGAGTAGTGAGGGAGGCTGAAACCAGATCTTTTTTTATTGATTCCAAAAACTCACAAAACACTCAACTTCCAACACAAAAGACATAGCTAGCCAACTCTAACCCTCCCTAAAGCACAAATGTATCACCCACACACACACCCACATGCTCACACACAAACACACACACAAAAAGAGAGAGAGAGAGAGAGAGAGAGAGAAAGAGAAAGAGAGCAGTAGCATGCTAATGAAGACAGTAAATCACTACTAGGTCATGTGTGGAAAAGCCTGCCAGATACCTGCAACCATGGCTAGAGACCTCCCTCAGCCACACACTGTGTATGTGTGAGTTTGTGTGGGTGGGTGAGCAAGAGAGATGGAGGATGCCTGTTAGCTGTAAACACGACCGCTACGAGGAAACGGAACAGCACACAAAAGGCACGCATTGGTAAAACGCACAGTATTTATCAAGAAGAGCGAAAGATCGAATAAAAAAATGTCTGTCTTCGTTTCGCGAAAGATGAGCCGCGGACCGACTGGGCCGCTGGACAACAGGTGCAAGTAGAGGAAGCCGAAAAAAGTCAGCGGAATAGAGGGCAAAATGTGCTTTATTTAAATGTATTTTTCTCAATTTGTGGAGGAATGAACACAGTCAACACACCCTAGTTTCCACTCAGTAGGTTAGCTTGTGTGTAAGTTATATACAAAACTGAAGGTGATTCATTGTCAATCTCAATAAATGGACTCAATCTTAACAAAAAAACAGAATCATTTAGCTGTGTGTGCGTGTGTGTCTGAGAATGGCTAATCAAGGTAACATTATAGTGAAAAGGCTTGTCCAGCTGGGTGAACCAGGTAATGATCACGCTTTACAAGTAGCACAATCACCCGTGAATCACCAGGACCAGCGTGGTCACTCACAGAGAGAAACAAGCTGCCCCCGATAACCCGCTCCGAGTCGTGATCAGCTGCGTGACCTTGTAAGATTAAGCACCGGTATGATCTGATTATGTTCAATTACTCTTGAATGATTTTGTCTCCGAGGGCTAGGGTATGGATGATTAAGTGTGTAAGGTGCTGTGCGCTAAAGGCTTATTTTCATGTCAGAGACTTCAGATGATTGACAGGAAGCAAAAGTACAACATAAACTTTTAAAGATCTAAATAAAGGCTTTCTAGTTACTGTGATGGATTATCTAGGTGTTGTTTTTCACACTGCAGTAGAAATGCTGGTGTTAGCTGATGGACTTTAAGTGATTCATACTGGATAAAATATAGACTATGAGATAAAGCACTGAGATATTTCCAGCACAGCAATTGAGTTTACCTGGAGAAAAATTGACAGCTGTCTAAAACACTAGCGGTAAATGTCAGAATCAAAAATGCACGGGTTTCTTTCCACGCTTGCCATTTTGCACCCTCAACAGTCACACTTAGAGAAGACTGTCAGAGAAGAGAAGAGGCAGAGAGTAAAGGTACTACAGATAGATGTGTTGTTTCTTAGTGTTGGAATAATTATCGATCTTTTGACCTATGAGTAAAATCAAGCTGAACCGAGTCCGCCGAGGATGCTGATGTTTAACTAGAAGCAGCATAATTATTATAATGTGATTTTGCTTCAAACATACAAACATGTGCTGTATATGCAACCAGAGACTGAAGTTACATTTCTAAATTTTCCAAAAAACCTGCCTTTGAATTATAAAATAATAGATTCTTCTCACTCCCGCACACAAAAACATAAGCACAAACACACACTTCTCACTTCTGTCAGCCTCAAATACAAACAAATAAATAAATGAACACAAAGTTATTAATTATTCTGAGGCAGGAATCAAATATATATGTGTCTGGAGAGTTGTGTGTGTGTGTGTGTGTGTGTGTGTGTACGTGCATGTGGGTGAGGGTAGACTTATAAAGGCAATCCCCAAAGATAGACGCAGAGGCAGGCCAGCAGAACAACTTACAGATAAGACAACCAGACAAAAACAATGGAAAGAAAAGGAAAATAACAGTTTTTATTCGAGAGCATATATTCAGTGATATTAAAAACGCGTTTGACATTAAGACATATGAACGCAGAAGATAATGCTATTAAAGAAAGACAGCATACAAAAGCAACCTTTCACACATTGTATCTATGTGCTGCCACAGGTTCCAACGTTTTAAGGTTGTCTAATCAAGAGTTATAAGGGTCAGTGAAAAAATAAGGGTTGGCAAGATGAGTAACTCAAAAATATCTTTAAATAGTTTTAAAATCAGCGTCAGGTTTGTTAAAATGTACATTTTGTATTTTTGTTGGGTTTTATGTCATTTGAAATGTCAAATGGTGTAACCACAAAAGAATGATAAATATTAAACATTTTATCACCTACAGTGTATTTAAGTGGACTATACATATAATTACACTACAATGTAAATGGTTCCCGATTTACATGATTCCCCAGATGAAAGGTAATATTTAGAACAATTATATTCCATTACCTTTATTTAATATAAAAGTTATAATGTAAGATCATGCGAAACTAGTTGATATGGTGTTTTATTGAGAATTTACTGTTTTTAAGCAAGTTGAATTATTTGGTACAAAGTTTTTATGGTTACACCACTTAGACATTTTTGCCATTATCCTCTAATATATTCTCTCAAAATGGATTCAAAGCAGAAATTTTATGCTGGTTCCACCAAAAAAGAATGTGTGCAATTTATTTATACGTTTATTTTCACATTTTAACCCTTTTGAATTTGACTAAACCAAAAAAAAAAAGCGTCATTGACCCTTATTTAAAAGTTTCAGTTTTTTAATCAGCATGTCTTGGTAGTTATTTCAGAGAGAATAAATGTTCAGGACCTTGAAAATGAACAAATAAAATGCAAACTGACTTAAACTGATAAGCTTATACTGATATTAATGTTTATTCTATCAATAATGAAAAACACCCCAAACAGAAAAGCCCATTTTAAAACAAAAGCATTATCTTTTAATGCACATCTATTGTTGATTCATTTACTCTGATCTGTTGTGCAGTTCTTCAAGAGGAGTGACTTTACTGGAAATGACTAAAAAATGCTTGACGTTAAACCGGTGACTCATGACACTGACAGCGGATCTCCTGTTCTGCATACTCAAATAAACTGTGTCTCTCTTCTGCTGCGCGTAAGCATAAAAAAGCTGATAGAAGCTACATGACAGCCGCGTTTGGATTAAACATTCATCTTGACACGCACACTTAAGCGCACATCCGCGCACATGCTTAGACGAGTGCTCCGTTAAACAGTTCTCCAGTCTACTTAAGAGAGTTCACATGCAGAGCAGAGCCACTACTGGGAATCGCAGTTTAGCCCTCTTCTCTCACTCATCGCCTCCGTCTCCCTCCGTCTCACAAACAACCAGAGATGCAAGAACACACGGATGAGTTTATATATTCGCGAACCCTCCGACAGTCGCACGCGTTTTCGTGAACAGGCTATTCTCTCACTGTCAAAGGCTTCAGGTTATATCATTAATTACATTTGACACTGCTCCTAGTGTGTGTGTGTGCGCTCATCTGCAATATGTCCCTCGGGGCTGGAGTAGGGAAAGTGAGGTTCAAAGACCCCCTGCCAGAATGCTAAATCAATATTATTACATGCTCACACACGTGCACGTGCTTACACATGCACACAATCTCAACAAAGAGATGTCAGTGCAGTGGTTAGAGGGCATTGTTTCATTGTCTCTGTGGTACTCTCCTTCCTCTCCATCACCCTCTCTCTCTACTCTATCTCCACAGTTACTCTTCATCTTTCTGCTGCATCCCTCTTTTCCCCTCCGTTTGTCCGGATTCTCACCTCGACAGATACAGCCATGTGGATGTTTCAATATAAATGTGTATCGTCTCGTCTCTCGTTCCTCGCCTCCGCCTGACATCTACGATTTATTATGCTACAAGCACTGCATAGCGTGTCAGATTAGCGTATCAGATACTGTAGTCTAGAGGTCTCTGAAACTCTCATCCTGTGAGAATTACAGTTAGGGAAGTCTGTTTTCAGAAGATCCTGCTGTGCTTGTTTGAGACTGACGATGTCTGATAGTGTGTGATTCAATCCAGAGTATGTTTAAAATATGAGCAAACATCAACTCATTTTAATGTGAGAAAAATATGATGTGGTGTGAGCGTGTGTGATTGGAGAACACTGTTCAATACAGTAGCCTCAGATAAGTTTGGTTTGATTAAAAATAATAGGTAATGAATCATGAGCAAAAAAATGCATCCTTGCTCAAATCAATACACTCAGGGGTTTTGGTGCAACACCCTTACTTTATCTGACATGGCTTTCTAACATTACTAAATCAGTGTGCTGGCTTTCCCAAAGTTACACTGATCATTGATTAACAAAAGACACAGAAACAGGTGAGGGTTTACAATTGGCACTTTGAGCTTGGGAAACACTTTGGCAGATGTGTGAACAACAGTTGAAAAGTGTTGAATTTAAATGACCTCGGCAGCCTGATCAGAGTAAAAAAAATAACTTAATATAATACATACATGGAGAAACACTTTAATCAGAGGAACTTACTGCGGTCTGTATCATGTAACAATAAACCAGGCAGAGACTACCAACATTTATAGGAGAACTGCTCTACAATCAGGTCACTTTATTGGGCTGGCATGGCTAAACAAACTGCAATGGCCAACATCTGGGTGTGTATTGCTTGGGGGGAGGACAGTGAAACACTCAGGTCTTTTGTTCATTCAACAGTGTGTTGGTGTTAACAATTATAGGTTGACGTGAACCATGTATTAACACTTGTTTGCATTAACTGGAGCGCACGCATACAGATGCACATATGCAAGTACAAATAATGGACTAATTTGTAGGTACACAACAGCTGGAGTTGGAGACACACCGTCTACCCAGCCGCACGTACGTGGGTTTTACTAATTGCCTCTCCACCCAACCATGCTTGACCAAACATTGTCTCATGGCTGACTTCATAGCAGCAACTGTGTGACTGTGTGTGTGTGTGTGTGTGTGCGCGCGCCATCATTACATTGTTGTCTATTCTCTTTGTCCTTTGTCACTTTCAACACTCATCAGCATCAAAATAACATCTGTCAACTTCTGTACAAATACACCTGACAGACACAGCTGATGTCTGGACACACAGACACTCTAAAAAAAACAACAACACACAAACACACACACACACACGACCCCTCTAACCAAAAGTAAAAGCATGTGATTTTACCACAAAGTGTGTGTGTGTGTGTGTGTGTGTGTGTCATGTGAGTCTCATTGGAGCACATCTGTGTATAGAGTGCTCTCTCTGCTCCAGATGTGTTTTTAACCACTGCAGGCCATATCACACCTGGACACCGCAGTGACATGCACACAAAAACAACAACAAACGGTCTATGTCACCAATAAACAACCAAAATCAGACGGTTTCCCCCGAATTTAGGCAGTAAAACACTTTGGCACAGGTTTATGTTTAATGTTTGTAGGTGTTTGTGTGAAGGGGATCAAGCTTGAATATGAGACAGCGGCACAATATGCTATTGTCTTTCTTTATACAGACACAGACACACACACACACACACACACACACACACACACACACACACACACACACAGATGAGGAAATGACTTAATTTCAAAATCTAAATTGCTTTCCGTTCGCTCTCTCTTTGTCTTTTATTCTTTTACCCGCTCGCACAAGAGAGCACGAGGGGAGGGCGCACTACCTGTGTGGCCCCAGGAAACGGAGCTGAGGACCCTCCTAATGACTTAATTGAGCTAATTAACAATGATAAGACATCCAATCAGCATGCCGGCTTCCTGGAGGCTCTTGTTAGGAGCTAATTAAAGAACCAATCGCAGCAGGCGAGGTTGTGTCGCTGCGTCACAGTAACAGGGCGAAAAGATTAAACACATTTCGAGAGTTCTCGGCGACACCTTGATTGAAGTGAAGCTCGTACGGCATTTTTGAAGTGGCATAGCGACATAAAGATTGTGCTAATTAGGAGAACATGCAAAAAAAAGAGGAATAAAACAACTGTACAATTCCAATTCTAAAAATGTATTGTAATACTATAGTAGGACATGATATCTCAAATTGTTTATGTGGGTATGATTTGAAGATGTGTTGCTTCACTCTATGGCCAGTTATGATGGGAAGTAACAACACATGTCATAAAACACTAGCCTCTTAATTTATGTGATATGAAAACATCCTTTTTATCAATTCATTTTAGTTTGATTCAATTTTGCTTAATAGGTATGACTCTCCTTGTGTTGTCCCTTCCGCTGATACATCAACAATCACCAATAGTATTGTATCAATACTATGATTACTCATATACTCGTGCTGCTGCCACAATTGAAACTACTTTTAAATAACAGCTGGAATATCTGCTACTTGTACCACTATATTTTCCCTCCATTTTCTCTATCGTTACCCGTGTCATCACAATATCTTACCCCTGTCCCCGTATACACCTCTCCTTCCCTCCCTCCGTCACTTCCCTTCCTCTCTCCATCCTCATCTCTGGCTTCCAGGGGATGCTGTGTGGAGTCCTCTCTCCCTCTCTCTCTCTCTCTCCCTCTCCCTCAATCTGGGCTCCATGCTGTGCCGGTTTAATTGCAACAGCACCCTCGTGTGCCAGTCGGGCACTGTGTGTGTTTGTGTGTGTGCGTGTGTGTGCGTGTGTGTGTGCGTGTGTGTGTGAAGGAGAAAGAGACAGAGGGAGAGATGGAAAGAGAGACCTCCTCAGAGTGTTCAAGGATAAGCAGCAGGGTGCAGGGCCACCTTCCTCTCTCCTCCTCCACCTTGTTTTCCATTTCCTCCTCCTCCTCCTCTTCTGCAGTTCCAACTTTCTCTCCGTTTTCACTTCCATGCCATGACTCTTTCCCCAGCTACGTCCTCTTACTTACTTTCTCCTTCCTCCACTAAACAAACACTCATTTGTTTGTACTCCATTCTCCTCCCCCTCCTCCATCTCAATCTACCCCCAACAAACGCTCAACTCACCACCGCTGTGTTTTCTCTCACTGACTCCCTAGTCTGTCTCACCCCTGTCTCTATTTCATCCATTGCCCCCCCCCCCTCGCAGCACCCAACCGTCTCCTGGTCGTACCTCCCATGATGCCCATGGAGACCTCCTGTCAGAGCTCCCTGCTCCTCACTCCTCTCCTTAATCAGCTGTCAAATATCAAACACTCACTCCACTCTTCTTCCCCTCCATCCCCCCCCCCCCCCCCCATGGGCCCCCATTGCTTCTGTACAAACAGCCACGTGCATGCACACAAACAGACACACACACACACACACACACACACACACCTACCTCCAGTTACAATGTCTGTTATGCGTGTGGTCATAGGCACACATACACACATATGCTTTTTTTGTGTGTGTGTGTGTGTGTGTGTGTGTGTGTGTATGTGTGTGTGTGTGTGTGTGTGTGTGTGTGTGTGTGTGTGTGTGTCTGTCTATCTGCAGGTAACTATGAATACTAATACGAGTTGATCAAAGGTGGTCTGTTCACATCACTCACACCACACAGAGACACGTCTTGGTACTGCAGGATAATGTTCATGAGGCATTTGGACACCACGATTTAGTAAACTTGGGTGGCTCCCATACACACACACACACACACACACACACACACACACACACACACACACACACACACAGCCAAAAGCTACAGATATTTCCCCATAACTCACACACAGTTCATGATGATGGAGAGCTGGTGTTTCCCACTTAATGACAGCAAAACACTCACCCACTCTGTCTATCTGTCAGCACTGCTGTGTGTGTGTGTGTGTGTGTGTGTGTGTGTGTGTGTGTGTGTGTGTGTGTGTGTGTGTGTGTGTGTGCGCGCTTGTGTGTGTGTGTGTGTGGTTTATTAATTCATTCATCTCCTAATGTTGTGCAGCTGGGGAGAGAGAGATAGAAGGGTGAAGGGAGTAGAGAAGGAGGAGAGTGTTTGGATGAGAGGAAGAAAAGGGTGGAGAGATGAGAGAGAAGGAGAGGGGAAGAAAAGACAAAGGAGAAGACAGAGAGATGAACGGGTGGTCTAAAGTGGATGAAAGGTTGAGATAACATTGTTTAATCACCTCAGTTTCTGCTGCTGTTTTCCAAACACACACACACACACACACACACACACACACACACACACACACACACACACACACACACACACACACACACACACACACACACACACACACACACACACACACACACACACACACACACACACACACACACACACACACACGTCTAAATGATTAGTCATTAGCCAATGAACCCACTGGCAGACGGACAGGCAACAATAAATCTAACACAGCCATCATCAGTGTCTTGCAGGAACCCTGAGAAAACAAACAACGCCACTGACCAAACACTGATTTATAATTCTTATGATCTTGGACAGTCAACAGCAGGACAATTCAGCAGCTGCTGCTCCCTCAGTGAAGCTGGTTTTGGAAACCCCACAGACATACGATACAAGAATGACGTTCAAGACGCTCTACAAACTTTTATATAACAACCTGCTAGGAATCGTCTTATAAACACTGGATTAAGGCCAGACCGATACTGGATTTTTGGGGCTGAAGCCGATACTGATATTAGGGAATAAAAAAATTCCGATATCGATATATTGGCTGATAATCTTATATACACAGAATATGAACATGAACACTTTTTTCCCAAATGTGGTTATCAAACACTTGTGACAAAGATACGTAATGGAGCCATGATATTTTTGATTATTGATTATATGATTATTTTTTATATCTGTGACAGGGCAATATCGGCCAATAATATCGGATGACTGATATATCGGTCGGACTCTACACTGGATGCGTGCAGGCTCTTGCATGCATCACACTTGTCTGGGGTCACTGTCTAATTTGGCAGGAAAGATGCTTCTGTCTACAATAAAATGGGTTTCTAACTCACATTTCAATGCATATGATACATTGTAACCTTCCCATCTGCTCTGCATTCTTTTAGTACTGTGACAGAACTGCATACCAAGGTTAAAACATTTCACAAGACCACACAAAATACAAACTTATTTTAAAAGTGATGTTATTATTAACCATCAAATAAAAATCCTATACTACTCCATCTGTTAATGTTACAATACTTCCCTTTTACATCTTGCCAGGGAAGTCTGAATAACACACTGGTAATGGTTAGACTTTTACTGAAATCCTAACAGAAACGAATCAATATTGTTGTAATGCAATCTCAATATTGCTAGTCCAATGAAAATATATGAGAGTGCTTCTTTTATTATACAGTGAGGCCTCCAGAAACACTCTACGGGTCATCAGTCCTAGTTTAACAAAACTGCTTTAGGCTGTTTAGACATCCAGCTCACTCTATTGTCCTATGTGACCAGACGGGGTTTCCCAGCCAACAAAGCAGGGGCCTGGTCCCAAAGGCCCAGCCCCACAGAGCTGCTGCGGCGGCAACACACTTGCATTTGTGCACATGCTGTATAATGTAGAGGAGGAACCCAGGAGCCTGTGGCCTGTGGTGAAATGGGGTAAATGGCAACCAGACGGCCAGCACACACACACACACACACGTTTGGCAGTACAGAGGAAGTGCCTGCGCCACCCGTAACCTGATCTCTGTCCACAGCTGTCCCAACATGAGATGCAAAAAAAAAAATACAGTGTGATTCAGAAGAGGAAAAGTGACACATTGAAGGACATATGTGTTAAAAACAATGAGGCAAAGGGAAAAAGGGACAGGAGGGGAAAAAAAGACATTAAACTGCAAATGGAGAGAATCAGAAGGAGGGAGAGAAAGACAGGAATGGAGGAGCAATGAAGGGGCCTCTAGGGGCCGGTGGTATGGGCTGGTCTATTCAAAACATAGTAGGGGGTGCATTCTTCCATTTCCCCCCCACCACCACCACCACCAGCCACCCACCCCTTCCCCTCCCTGTCTGGCATTTGCCTCTAACTCCTCAGTCACACACCTTGCACACTAGGGGATCCGGACCAATAAATTGGGGAATGTGTGTGAGATTGTGTTTATGTGTATGCGCACATAGGAGCTGTATGTGAACAAGTGCACATTCATGTTATACAGAGTCTGTTTGTGTGTTCTGTGTGGATACATGGCTGAACATGTGTGTTTGTCCATTTTTCTTCTGCTGTAGGCAGCTTTGTGAAAGAATGTGTGTGTACTTGTGTTTGTGTGTATATCACAGCCCCATGTGAGCGAGCTTATTTCTTATATGTGTTGTCTACTGGGCTTGTGCCCTTTTGTATGTACAGTATGACTGTGTGAGTGTGTTTCCGAGGCAGGAGACAGAAAAGTCTGTTTAATCCACAGCAGCCCTGGACACACCAGCACAGCATGCTAACACAACCATAACACACGCACAGAAACACATCAGCGCTGGTTTGTGTGTGTGTGTGTGTGTGTGTGCATGTGTGTGTGTGTTTGTGCGAGTGTGTGTGTGTGTGTAGCTTAGGGAGCTACCTTGATACCACACATGTAATCTATCCACCACCTCACAGAGAGTGGGATATAGCAATGGAGAGAAGGTAGAAAAGATGGATAAATGTTAGGGGAGAAGGATGCATGCTCAATAGGATGGAGACATAAAGAGAAACAGTATGATTTTTTCCCCCCTTCTTGCCGCGCACACGCACACGCACACACACACACACACACACACACACACACACACACGCACACACACACACACACACACACACACACACTCACATAGTCATGCATTCTCCATAAACAGTGGTTCATCATTGACACACATACACCACCTGTGTGTTTTGGAATGAACGAACCTTCCCTCAACACGTAATGTGGAGTGTGAATGGAAACTTGCGTGTATATATCCACATGCTCTCACACCATATAAGGATCACGTTATGTTGGCAACTGATGAAATCACTGTGACTGATGTAGAATTATTCATAAAAAATACATGATATAAATAAGGAATTAATATATGAGGAACGGGCTAGTAGTAATAAATGATTAAAATATAATTGATTTCCTTTACATTTTCTATCATCGCACAAAAGTCATATTTTAACAATTTTACACCTTCACGTTACATTAAGTGGAGGATAAGTTGCCTAGCCTTCACCAATGCTTAATGATTTTAATTTTGACCAGGGGCTTGTTTAAACAGTATTCAGATACATTCCTGGATTGAAAAAAAAAACAGTACAATGTCACACAAAACAGTTTATAAAGTGACACACAGCGAAGGTTGGGGGGGCCGTGTTCTAACTTATAATGGTGTGAGTACACAGTATGTGCCACATCTCCCCAAGGATCCCCTCTGCATGCTTTCTTTCCTGATCTCGCTCTCCCCTTTTCCATCTTGGCTCTCTCCCTTTCATCTGAACACCCTATTCCTCAAACAAGGCCTTTCGGCTGGGAAGCGACATCCCTTTAACAGCGGCAGGTAAAAGTGTCGGAGAGACGGCGTACGGAGAGAGAGGAACGAAAAAGAACGAGCGAAAGAGAAAATAAATCCTAATGACTGGTCGACCACCCGCTCCATCAAAACAAAACAGTGCCCGAATGGAAGGATGTGGGAAGAGGTACACCACTGAGTCTGCGGAGAGTAAAAGGAGAACGGGCGAGGAGGGTGGAGGGGCTGGAGGTGACGGACATGATGGTTGATCTGTGCTTAACTAAAACTGGGTTGGAGAAAGTACAGAGGGGAGGAAGAAAGGACAGAGAGGGAGGAGGGAAGGTGGGGCGCGGGGCTGGAAATGAGTAAGATGGACATAAAAAAAAGGGGAAAAAAATGTTAGAGTCCGGCTGTTTATTTCTATTATTTAATAAAAAAAAGGTACATGTAAAGGAAGATTCTGAAATGGGAAAGCGTAAGGAATATTAAAAAGAGGGATCTGAATGCTGAAGAAAGAGGAAAGTAGATGACAAGGGAGCAATTTTCCCTCTTGATAGGCTTGATAGTTTACTGATATTGAATCTGCCAATTTTATGTATATACTGGTTACATGTGTGACAGGTGACAGAAGATTTAAAGTCATGCTAGATAAGAACATCTGTTCAATGCAAAAAAAAATTTAAATGCAAATGTGAATGTAATGGGAAAGGCAAGAGGTGGCAATGTGAAAGAGAAAGGTGGGAGGTGGGGTAGGTGGTGGTGGTGGTGGTGGGGGGGGGGTGCATAAAACCATAATTTAACAAGAGAATAGATAGAGGAGCGATGGAGGGATGGAGTGAGGGAGTGAGGGAAGGGAGAGGGGGGTCTGATGAAGGGGACGATGCGGGGGGCCCGAGATCTAAGCCGTACCACTCCTCCCTACACTCCTACCTAGGAAAAGAGGGATTTGCTCTCCCTGGGAGGGATGGAGAGATGGAGGGAGGCGGTAAGGACAGATGAGGAGAACAGGAGGACCACTGAGAGAGAGAGGAGGGGGGTGAGTTATAGGAGGAGGTGGGGTTGGGGGATTGGTGGGGGGTACTGCAGATAAAGCCAAAACAGATCAAGAGGGAAAAACAGGAAGATGTATCGTAAAAATCATTTTGAGTGAAAAAAAAAAAAAAAAAAAAAAAGCTCACTTAGTTACTGATACTCATGAGACGTAACTTTCAAAATAAAAGAAAGGTCAAATGAGCCAACATTTAGAATCAAGTGTCCACAACATGTGATGTAAACTAATATATACACATATTAAAGAAAGAAAAGATTAAAATAGAAATTCCTTGCACCCATTTAAAAGGCTACAAATACATTTAAAAAGCCCAATTAAAATGTCTTTAATCCATTGAATTATTGCCCAGTGCTTTGAGAAAATGTTTCCTTCATATCTGTGTGTGGGTGTCACTTCAATAAATAATATCTCTAACCAACACATCAGCAGAATTAAGTGAATATGACAAGACATACTGCTTGCATCCGTGTTGTCTGATGTCTTTACTGCCATGTGTGTAAATGTGTGTCTGTGATGTATGGCTTCCAGAGATCAAACACAAGCAAGCTGTACCCCATAGCAATTTGTATATATAAATGATGCAAAACACATATACTTTTTTTCCCCATTCTGTTTTTAAAGATGGGCGGTTCATTTATTTTAAATATACATTATTAAAAATACATGCTACTTGCAGTCTGAGACCCTTTGTATATAGCCATGAATTATCCCACTGAGAAAATCACTGGACAAAACCTTGTTCCAGTAGGATCACATCAGGTCTCTTTTCTTTGCTAGATTTAAAGCGACCTTTGTAGAAATCTCTGGTCAATGCCCCGAGGGGATAATGGGAAAATATGGAGAGCGAGGCAGCTGGTACTGACATGACTCCCCTAATAGCTCCACCCCAAGACCTCCCCATCACCTCCCTCGGTAACCCCCTCCCCTCTCCTTCTCTCACCTCCACTGACTGAACTCCCCCTTCTACTGCTCACACAGTGTCTACAACCAAAGTCTTCTCTGGATATTTTCTTCCTGCCTCCTTTTCCCTTAACAACCTTCCCTTTCTGTTCTACTTCCATCTTTTTCTTCCTTCCCCCTCATTTTCCATAATCTCATCTATCCATTCCTCATAACATTCATGTCTTCTCTGCTCTTGTTAACACTGATAATCATTTTTTTAGCACTTTGAGAAGTTGTCGCTTAACTAGAGGAAACTTTCTCTTTTATTTTTGCTGTGTAGGGGAAAAAACAGTAAGCTTTTAAGATTGTAGGGGACTTTTCTTTTAAGATCGTGCTCTGTAGGTCCATTTATTTGCGTTAATTGTTTTTGTAGCTAGTGAAAAGTGATAAAAGACCGTTTTAAAAAGGGCTTAAGTGTGAATTGTAATGACACTTTTTAAACCACGCAATAAAAACCTGTTACTCCTTATTTTGCTCTTTCTCTTCTGTCCCTGCATTGACTGCTACCCCCCTCTGCCCCCTCTTTATAGGGACCTGCTGTTGAAGTGCATTCTGGGAGATGCCAGGCTTCTTTATAATCTACCAGCAGGCTTTCACAGCTGCCTGTCAGCTACCCAACAGACATTTGCACACACACATTCAGATGATGCCAAGTGGCACTGAAAGGATACCGTGTGTGTGTGTGTGTGTGTGTGTGTGTGTGTGTGTGTGTGTGTGTGTGTGTGTGTACGTGTGTTTGAGAGAGAGAGAAAGACTACAGTCATACCACCCCATCAAATAACTTGTGCGACTTCAAACATATTCAAAAATGTCCTCTCTTTCTACTTTCCTCAGGAAACATTTAAGACTTTTGTGTAGGCCCCTGGTGTATCTCTCCATCCCTCTCTTCCTTTCATTCTCCCCTCTCCCTCTCTCTCTCTGTCGTTTCTTCCCATCTCAAAACTCAATTAGTAAATTAGTTCCAGCTCGCTAAGCGATAAACAGCGGCCTGGGAGCGCGTAAACACACACTCCACACTCCATTAGGGCTCCACAAGCACCATACAACCCAAAACCCTCAGTACACAGGTACACACACATATACACACACACACTCCCAGAGTAATTAATTTATCCACTCACAAAGGACTATGTACAAAAACACAGATCTGCACATAAACACATCCATGTATACGGTGTACCTGGCCATTGTCCCATTTGCTAAATATTTCTAAATGAAAGCAGTCAAATGTATACATGACAAAAACACACATTTCCTTCCTCCTCTGTGTATTTTTGACTTTACACTTGTCTTTTGTATCAAGACATGATATATACTTGTTTTGTAGTGACTTTGACACTACTCAGGTGAGTGTTGAGATAGCAGGAGAAGAAGAAAGACAAAAGGATGAGAAATAGTGTCATCAAGTGCCTTCAAACCCCTACCACAGATAAGTGAAGTGTTTAAAAATGTGTGTATGTGTCTATGCGCACACAGACACACACACACAGACAGCACTAAAGTACGACTGAGCTGGTTAAAAGCAAGCTTTCAGGTCTTTAAAAAATTAAAACACACACACTCAAACGCTCAGTGGTGTATTTTGACAGTGTGTGATGACCGTGGGTAAAGCACTTAAGCTGCTGTAATTAGCCTGATCGCCGTGGCGACAGAAGATGCTTTCTTTCATCCCCTCACTTCAGAAACCGGCATGACACACTAAGACACACTGACACAAGGAAAATATACACACATGACTGATATGTGTGTTATGCCCAAGTACAGACCCAGAGGGACGGATGTATTACACACTAACATACAAAGACAAGGAGAGATAGACTGACACACACACACACACACACACACACACACACACACACACACACACACACACACACACACACACACACACACACACACACACACACACACACACACACACACACACACACACACGGCATGTGGGGAAGTCACAACAGTGACAAGCAGACAAAAAGCAGCTTGATCTTGGTTATGTACCAAACGTTGACTGTATAAAACAGAAATACATGCCTCTACCCTTCTGTCTAATATACCTACCCTTCTCTCTTGGTCAGTCTGTCTCTCTTTTTATATATAAATATATATATATATATATATATATGGATAACACAAGACGATGAAAGAAGGCAGGTAATTAAATAGCACGACTGCTGTTCCATATGACATTTTAAATAGATCAAATAATCTCAAACTGATTTTTGGGGATAGGTAGTAATTAGTAGTGTGTTGCATTGCATGTCAATCAAACAGAAAAGTTTAGGGGTCTGCACTGGCACTATTTACTATGACTTTTTAGCGATCTCTACTCAATTTAACTCTCCGATTCATCTTCAGTTCATTCCAAACCACAGTTGCTGCTAAAGGGGCAGGAAACAAACACATCACCACCTGTTCTGGATCAACCTGACACTGGGCGTTAACTAATACTATAAATAAATAATTGACCACCAGTGCCTCACATCAGTAAAACTTTAGTTATTTATATTTACATTCATAGACATTTTAAAAACCTGCGTTATTCCTTGAAATGGAGACAAAAATAGGAGGAATGAGACAGAAAAGAGAAACTGCAACACAGAAAGGCACACAGAATAAAACAAACACTATAAAGTACATAAATGCTAGTATAAGGAAAGAGTTATGACTTAAGAGAAAGACAGCTAGAGAGAAAATGAAAGAATAACAGAGAGGGAAAGAGGGAGAGAGAGGCGCAGTGGAGCCGAGCCAGGCCTGAACAAAGAACTACAGTAACAGTCCACTGGCCTTACAGCTGCTCTCTGCACACAAACTCCCTGGGCTCTGGCTCTGGGTATGTAGTGTGTGTATATATGTGTGCGTGTGTGCGAGTGTGTGCATGTGTCAGTGTGCTGCTGTGAGGGTCCCCATAGGTGTCCACCCTTTCAGCAGTTGGACTGCCAACTCATAAACCCCCCCCAACCTCCAGCTCCTCCTGCAGAGGAGAGGAGGGGAGTGAGCAGAGGAGTTGAAAGCGCGAGGAGGGGGGGGTACGTGAAGAAAAGGGGGAGCGTTACGGAGAGATGGACAGGCAGAAGAACTGAAAACATTTAGCGTAACAAATGTTTATATAGACAAAGATCAACTTATAAGATAGGTACTTATTTGCCTTTCACATTTTTTACTTTTCCTGTTAACACTGATTTTTAGTCTTTAGCTTTACCACTTCAAGCAAACTCCTTCACACTGTTTCTGTGTAACTGGCAGCAGAGCTTGTATAAGATTCTGCTGTTTTTATTACTTGCAACAAAACAGGAATCAGTACAACCGTTTTCTAACTATCCCCAAATTAGAAAGCGGTCCAGTGTCTGACTCTGATGTTTGCTTGTTTCTCCATCTTCCAACCCGTGTCTGTATTTTTCCTGTTTGTTCCTGGCATCATTTTGGGACGTTCAACAGTGCCATCCTGTGTGAAGCATTAGTTTATCTTTTTGTTTCAGCTCGCTTTAATATCCTCCTACCAGCGAAGAAGACAACATTATGTCGTTCAATACTGTAAATGCCTTTTGATCTCATCATCTGTTTATTACTCTGTGATATCCTCAACTAATGACAAGATAAGTCGCATAATGGCATTTGGGACTATGCGCTCATACAGCCAGACTGCTAATAATAGTCAGTGGTGATTTGGAACAGAAAAATAATGTAATAAGTAGAATTTAGTCAGAGGATAATAAGTAATAATATTACACAGTGATTAAAAGGTGATGAGCGCTAATGGCACTGACACTGCTGGAGACATGTTTGGCCAATCATACCAAAAGCAAATGTTGATCTTCTGACCAACAAATGTATTTCTTTAAATCAGTAAGCATCACACACACACACGCACACACACACACACACAGAGGACCCCCCGCTGTTGTAATTAAAGGTGTCCTTGACGATGAGATAGACCGCTTTCACACTCTTCGACCCTTCAACATCTGAAGTCTGATTCAAATGCAGACACAAAAACAACAACTATGTTTACATGCACACGAATAATTAGATTATGATGCGATAAGGCAATAATTTGAGTAAAGCATGTTCTCACATGTTAATGCGATTGTGCTCATAGTTGGAGTCAAGACATGTGGATTACTCTCGTCTTACTTGCATTATTTGGGGCCAGTCAGACCATGTGTACACCTGAAACCATGATAAAGGTGCGCATGTGCAACTGGTGATGTAGTGCTCCATGTGGTGTAGTGTTTAAAAACATGATCATTGAAAACAGAACAGAAAAGAAAGATTTCTGGAAGTGTGAAGAGACAGAGTTGAACGTGATGTCAGTGAAGTCTTTGCAATCATGTAAACTGCATAATCGCACTAATGTCTTAATTGCAGTATTGGCCATAATCGCACTACTGTGCACATGTAAACTTAGTTGCTATGGTACTGGTATTTTGCACCCAGTATACCAGTATACTTTTTCACAGTTTTATGGTCCATCTGGTGTGTCCACAAAAATGCACATCATACATACCACACACATGCACCAAAACAGCTGGCAGATTTTGTCACCCCTGCTGTCTTCTCACTTGCTTGTTCTCTGTTTGACAGAAGGTGTTGATATCTAACCAAAATAGTTCTTTATAAGGAAAGCATATGCACACAAACACACACACACACACACACACACACACACACACACACACACACACACACACACACACACACACACACACACACACACACACACACACACACACACACACACACACACACACACACACACAGAAGTCAGATTAATAGAAGAATAATTAGAGATGAACACATCTTGGCTTTCTCAATATTTTGTCACTGTTTCTTCACAGTTTTGAATGGATCTCTTTACATTTCCTGCAGTGAATACCCCTGGAAGCATTGTCTTCCGCAGTCAGTGCGTTTGTGTTACAGGCCATGCCTGTACTTTAGGCTTAGTGCTACTGCAGCGCACTGGGACTGCTGTGTGTACTCAATCTGTATGCATGGTGTGTGAGTGTGTGGTGTGTGTCAGGCAGAAAGTGTGTGTCAGACTGACAGACAGAGAAAATGAGCGAAAGGGAGAGAGGGAGGAAGAGACAGAGAGTGAGAGAGAGAGAGAGAGAGAGAGGGAGAGAGAGAGAGAGAGAGAGAGAGACACACACACACACACACACACACACACACACACACACACAGAGAGACAGAGAGAGAGGTGGTGAGTTGTGTGTGTCTGGGGTGTGCATCTGCATCTGTGTGTGTGTGTGTGTGTGTGTGTGTGTTTGGTCCAGGTGCTGAGACCTGTGTGTGTCCCTGGGCAGAGAATGCAGGGGTCCCTAGACTCTCCTCTGCTTCCTGCTAACAAGACATGCACACACACACAAACGCACACCTACACACACACGTAGACACTGCATCGATCAGGGCAAGGATAAGGGTCGCTCCGCACCCTGTTAGCCAACCGCTAAGGACCAAGCGCCTCAGGGCACACTGCCCCCCCGCCTACACACATACACACACAAATACATACATGCAAACACGCAGATATCTCATCTGAATTCAGGCCCAGGGTGAGGCTTCAATGCAGCTTTGCATACTAAAAAGGCAGCCCTTGCACTTCACTACTGGACAGTGTACCATAGCAACAACTGATGATGAACACTGTACCATAGCAACAACTGAATGAACACGGTTCCATATCAACAACTAACGATGAACAGTGTGCCATAGCAACAACTGTAGCTGAACAGTACACCATACTAAAAACTGATGTTTAACTGTAATAGCAACAGCTGATGCTGAACAGTGTACCATAGCAACAACTGATGATGAACAACGTACCATAGCAACAATTAATGATGATAATGTACCAGTGTCATCGTTGTGTTTGTCCATCAGAAGCTCTGTCACAAATTGCCATTCTAATCCGGTTTTTAAGCTACATTTTTACACTATACTTTTGGATCCCAGTTTGCTTACCTATACATTTTAACAAGGTGAAAGATTTTAGCCATCAGTCATTTGGATCTCAGCTCGGTGTAGCCTACTGGATTGCTTGACTGACTCTTTTAAAGAGGATTAAAGGCAACTTTACCCTTGGATTGTACACCTCTATCGCTGGTTGAAGGGCTTGAGGGACAATGCTTGAGTATTAAACGTAGGAAGTTTCTACAGTTTTAATGGACTTGACTCAGTCCAGTCGTGGGCTTCCACTTGGAGACTGGACTGCTAGGCTTGATCTATGGCCATAGCAGAAGAAATCTCCTCTAGCAGCAGTCGCTACCATACCGAACTTCAAAGCAGGAGTTAGTGGATAGCGTGCCCTCCTTACCTACACCTTAATCTCACTACCCCTGAGGGACAGTGTAGGAGCCCACGGTCCCACCACGGAAAGCACTCTCGCCCCAAATCTTTTCGCCTTGCTCCTTGACCAACTCCTTCGCTTCAACCTCTAAAGCCGTTTGTCCTTGGAGTAAGTGGAACCAGTGTAGCCAAGCTGGTTACCACCTCAGCTGCTCTCAATTCGCCTTCAGTTGCAAAGAGACAAACCAAGAACCCCTGGTCAAGTTCCACCGCCTGCTGCCTCACAGAGGTCTGCTACTTCTGTCACCTGCCAACTTCCTTCCAACCTTGCAGTTTATACCGATGGAGGACAAGAGTAGGATTTTATTGAACTTACTCCAAAGCTATCGACCTTCATCCCTTAGTCCATGCTGTAATAGTACACATCCGAACTAATGACATCATGTCGAGACAATCAGCCAAGGCTGCACCAGGACAACAAGTGACTATGCTGCACAGTCGAGTCAGGGAAAAAGCTGTGTAATGTCTGGCCCCATCCTCACTATTTTAAAGATCTCTGAACGTTTAATTCGTCTTTTTAGCCTCCACCAGTGGCTGAAAAACAGGACTCGGGACAAAATAGATGGCCTCCACCCAACTTAAATAGAAACCAAGCAACTAGTTTCTGATTTTATCCATTTTATAACTTATAATGCTCTTTGACACACTTCTCAGCATGACTCTTTCTGCACTTAAACTTCTCCCTTAGAAAAGCAAGTTGTACAACAGAGAAGCTCCTGCTGGCCTTTTCTGTGATTTTAAAAGTACCATTACCTTTGTGACCAGTAACAGAAGGAACAAGCCATTCCTCTCCCCATATGGTCACACTATCTAATCGTGTTCACATTGCCTGCCGGCTCATGTGACAGTGTTAGTCAATGAGACATCTCTGTTTAATAAGCCAATTGTGTGTAATAATTTAATTAAATAACAGAATCTAGACATTTGTATGTCAACATAATCGTGCCGTGCAACTTTTTTCCCCCCACCAACCTAGACATTTTTGGAAGGCAGGAGGGGTAGCTGTTTTCTTCATAAATTTCAGTCTTTCTTGTATTGACTTATAACTGGATTCTTCCTTTGAGGCACTTCCATTTATACTCAAGGGGAATACCCAGTGTCTGTGCCTTCTAGTCTGCAGACCCCCCAAATATTCTTTTAACTTTGTAAACAAATTCTCAGATCTCCTATTAATAATCTTACTGAGATATGACAGGTTTTTAATTTAAGGTGTTTTTAATATTCATGTCTGCTGTACCTTTAACAGTGTAAGTGCTGAATTTTCTCCCTGATTGATTTTTTAAATGTATCTCTCTCACCCCTGTCATCCCTTTCATTGTCAAAGCTGTACTCTTGATCTTAATGTGTCGTATGGTCTTAAATTATCTGACTTGACATGTCCTGATCTTTTTAATTCTAATTACGATTGAATGTTTTAATTTGGTTTTACTTCTTCATTTTAGCTGCTCGTGTACAGAGTCGGGGTCTAGAGTTTTTAATTCTACCTCTGCCAGTGTTTTTAGTAAAGCCTTTAGCACTATCCCTTGTGAAACAGATCATTTATTATAAATGGATGAGCATCTAACTAATTTCAATATCATCTGCAATTCCATCCTTGATGAAATTGCACCATTTAAAACCAGGAAAACTAAACACATGTCCCTGTCGCTGCTGAAATGAAAACATTTGTGCTTTCAAAAATAAATGCTGTAAAGCAGAGCGTCGGTGGGAAGCGTCTAAGCTTCACTGGGCCACCATGAGGACCTTAAAGGCTCTGATGACGCTCTTTAATGCTGAGCGATGGGTGGGTTTCAGTGGTGCTGCCTTTGAATAGTTTAAGTCATACCTTACACACTGAACTTTCTGAGTGGGTATTGCCGAGTCTAGGTTTTTCACCTTTAGGCTGCGTTGTGGGGTTCCTGAGGGTTCAGTGCTAGGCCCGATTCTGTTCACCATTTACAACCAGCCTTTGGGACATCTCATAATATCACACAACAACAGTTTCCATTTGTACACAGACGATACCCTGCTTTACCTCAGCTTTGACCCCAATAACTCCAATGACAATGTTTTTTGCTGATAAACTGTGTTGAGAACATTCATACATGGATAGATCAAAATTTCCTTCAACTCAACTCAAAAAAAGATTGAGATACTTCTATTTGCTACTGACTCCTCCAACACTCAAATACAAACATAGTAACTTCATACTCTCAGCTTATTAGTGTAGAAACATTGGTGTTTTAATTGATGGCAACCTCACTTTGAACTGCCACATCAAATTTGAAAATGTTACTGATGTGTGCTATGGTTGAAAAAAGTTACATTATTTATATTTTTAACCAAAAATGGTATTTTCATGATTTAGCATGCACTCGCCGGTTGTAACTATGAGTTGCAATGTAACAGATACGAGCAACGACAGATTATGCATGTTCAGAATATCAATTCAGTTCAACTAGAAAACACCTCAAAAGCAACCTCTAGCTTGGCCACTCGTCTGTATGTCCATAAATGTATATGTGTGGTGCGTTTGTGTCAACAGGTGCAGTGAAAAGTGTGGGCCGAAGCTGAGTAACACCAGTTTTTATGTATTCTGTAATTAACACTGATCCCATATTTATTTCCTCTTGCAGAGCAGACGTGATAGGACTACAGGGACCTACCACACACAGACACAGACATACATACACACACAGAGGAGCGGCGTCATCAGAAACCATTAGCAGGCAACATTAAGTGGCTTACAGCTACAACAACACCAGGCTGTTAAACTTTATGATCATTATTATAGGAAACGATGATTGCAGCCGCTATGATAACGCTCCAAGACAGCAGACGTGGTGTAGAGCAGGTTATTTCTTTATGATTACACCAAAGGAATGACAGATGATAGATGGATGGAGATGTGAAAATGTAGCTATCATGAATACTCATCTCTCTTCAGTCCACTGAGAGTAGCTTCCATAGTTTTTACACGCTGTGCTGCATCATATTGCATATGTTTTGGTGCATTAATATTGTATTGCTGAGAGGCTCGACAGAAATCATAAACATCCCATAAAGATTTTTTTGTGTGTGTGTGTGTAGTGGTGGTATGTAGACCAAAAAGTTTAAGGTAACTACTAACTGCAAATCTATTTAGCTATGAGGACAATGAAGTCATTAAAGATACATTTAAAAATAATCACTTTTTTAAAAATAATGCTGTGGTCATGCTGGAAAAAAGTGCTGACAGAGGCATGTATCCATGAGAAAGCATCTGGGTGAATCAGAGGTTAAAAAAGGAGGAGGGGGGGGGGGGGGGGGGGGGGGGGGGTTCTTGGTCTACTCTTCTTCTGCCCTCGGCTAAAGGGAACCAGAGAAAGATAGAAAATGAAACAGAGAGAGAGGGGAAGGAAGGAAGGATTGGAGGCAGAGAGAGAGAAAGCAAAAGGCCAGCTTCTTCTTTGATGCAGTATTCTATGTGTGTGTGTGTGTGTGTGTGTGTGTGTGTGTGTGTGTGTGTGTGTGTGTGTGTGTGTGTGTGTGTGTGTGTGTGTGTGTGTGTGTGTGTGTGTGTGTGTGTGTGTGTGTTGGTCTGTAGCTGTGTGTGCATTTTTGTGCCTGTTTGTGTGTATGAATAATTCAGGTCCATGGAGAGGGCAGCCTGCTGCGGTAATGAGGAGGACATGCATTGATACCAAATATTGCTGGTGGGAAGCTATCGATCCGACAGTCATTTGTCCAAACCTTAGTCAGGAAGCTAGAGCTGTCTGCAGCCTTTACTGTGACTGACAGACAGACTGATAGACAGAAAGAACAGACTAACACAACAACGAGAATGCTGATGAGGGGTCCGTGATTATTATGACACTGGTCTAATGATAGTTCTATTTTGAGAAGTTTTGGCCACCATAAAGTGATTAATTTCAAGTTTGAAAAAGTATTTTTTAATCCAATTTCCCTCCTGGAGCACTTTCCTCTCTGTATTTAACATGTGAAAGTCAATAGATTTTTTAATTACTTCCCAAAAACAAAAATCTTGGTATTCTTTCCAAAACTAAAAGCTTAAATTTTAATCAGTGCCAGTTTCAAATCAAGCTCTTCAGTCTGTCTCTGGTTCACAGTCAAAAGGCAACAGAAACACTTACTAGATTTACACTATGCCTCCTTCCTGTTAATGGCTCTACCCTAAATAACTCTAAATGGCCTCTCACACATATACACACTCCACAGTCAGTATAATGTGCAAGTGATGCATTTATTGTTTCTTCCACGCTTTCACTGAAAGTTTAACACAAGTAAACATATCTTCACATACTGTATGTGTACTGAAATGAAAGGTAGGCTATAGCAACTCGATGATTTTAACCTAAGCACCAGCTAGGCCTGTTTGGCTCCATTGTGAAAACAGGGCTCAGAGAGAAAGACATAACAGAAACCAACCCCAAACCCTTTTCTTTTGTACAGACCTGTCTCTCTCTCTCTCTCTCTCTCTCTCTCTCCCCCCCACCCCCTCACCCCCTCCTGTGAAACTTCACATCTCCCCATCCAGACACACACACACACACTTACACACACAGTTTCCCTCTCTCTTGGTGTCACAGTGTCAGATATTCCAGGTTAGGGAGAACACTGGGGAAATTACACCTCTACCAAGGCCCCTAGTGCTAGTGCGTGTGTGTGTGTGAGTGTGAGAGAGAGAGAGAGAGAGAGAGAGAGAGAGAGAGAGAGAGAGAGAGAGAGAGAGAGAGAGAGAGAGAGAGAGAGAGAGAGAGAGAGAGAGAGAGAGAGCGAGTCCAATGAATCTGAGGTAAACCTGTTACCGTGGGGGAAGTGGACAGACAATGAAGAGAGGGAGGCACTGGTGGGAGGGTTGGGGGGTTGAGGGGGTGGGGGGTAGGATGATGGAGTGCAGGTGAGAGCAGCAGGGATTAAAAGGAGGACAGGACAGAAGAACTGACGCCAACCAGACCAGGCCATTCAACCCAAGTCCCATAGCTTCTCATTATGTGAGTGGGGAATTCACATCATTGTGTCCAAGCTATTCTCTGCTCAGATGTATTACCAATCTAACCTACATGTGGTATAATCAATAGAGATGGTATAAAAATGTGTTTGTGTCGATGTGTAGGAAAAGATGAAGTAGAGGTGACCATGAGCTGCTGGGGACATGAATGGATCCATATTCTCTTTTTTCCACCTAGTGTTGGCGAAACAATCAATGCCAGAATCTATGATAATGTTGATTTCAATGTGTTGGGATCAACAGTGTGTCCAGTTTTTACAGTTAGAAAAAACAGGCGACAAAAGACGACAGAAGGGAGAAGAGCTTACTTTAGTGACAAAGTGAGATCCGTTAATGAGAGCTGGGGAAAAAACAGTGTATAGGCCTGGAAAACTGGCATTTAAAACAACATTTTTGCAAATCGATTCATTCCAATGTTTCAAAGTTCAACTTTGTTCCTTTGACAGATCGCAAGCCGTCTTTACTGCGCTGACCTTTGATGAAACAGAGTGCCGGAGTGTCCAAAAATGAGGAGGCTACAGCAGGTAATTAGCTGTGTTGCACCGTCCGCTCTCATTTAACCTCACCTAACAGACGATGCTATTAATCGCTGCAAAAAGAAGAATGGTTTGCAGACACTTGTGAGACAGGAGTTGATGGTATGCATTCATCTTCTGAATAAACTGAACTGATTGTCCAGTCAGTGATCAATCTAATAGGTCAGTTATCAAGCTCATTACTCCACAACTCTTATTTTTCCTTTCAATAACTCTTTACTGAATGAAATGGTGCGTGAGCTTTACGAAATACGAGTTTTTAGAACAACATATTTCACGAAAAAAACGAGCTGATGAACTTTCCAGCACATTGAAAAAACCAGCAGTTACTTCAGGAAGGAAACTCTTGGCTACTAGAGTTACTCCAAATTGTATGGTGAGCAGTTGGAAGGCTCCAGCATATTGTACAAAAATATCTATGCATACCTATGTAGGAAATTCTTACGTTTTCTCTTATGTTATCTATATTATAATAGCATATTATCACAATTTAATGATGATCTACAGTCTTTTATGAACTGGTAAAAGAGGGTTAGGTTAAAAAAAGATGAAGGTAGCAGGTCTTGAAAGACTGAAATCAACAGGTTCAAGTGGCTTGTTGCTTTGGTGACATACTGTAAAAGCTCATCACCTGATTGGTCTCCAGCACTCATCCATGTGACTGACGCAGGTGCATTATTCCATGCTTCCTGTGGCACTAAAAGCACAGATTGAAAATAGAATGGTGGGAGGTGTTTCTGGACCCTTTTCACAAAGCTCAATTGCTTTTGGCTCTGTGGTAAGTCTGACACAAAGTGGTGCTGGGAATCAAACCTGCAGTACCACTCCGAGCAGCCACAGCGGGCACTATGAGACTACACTCACAAACACACACCTGTACACTTACACACACAGAATGCCAATTGTGCTATAAATGTGTACACACACACACTTACAGTACACACAATTACTGTCAGTCACACTGTACTCACCGATTCACATTTTCTCTCTTTACCCCCTTCCTTTCTTTCTCTTTTTCTTTCTCTGTCTGACAAACACACACACACACACACACACACACACACACACACACACACACACACACACACACACACACACACACTCATTCACATAGCCACACACCCCAGGCAGCAGCACTCCGACCTCAGCCTGTCCTTCACCTGTACAGGCCAGTAATTACAATGTGACACCAGACAGAATAAAAACAGCCCTGCAATTACTACTGCAGAGGGAGAGAGTGCAAGTAGGTAATGTTTCAATCTCTACTTATTTTAACATGTATTTTTATCATTATGGAGGAAAATCTTTTATCCTTTCCATTTGTAGTGTCTGCATCTCTGGGAACTCATACTGAAAGATATTAAACAAGATTTTCATTGATGCATTTTAGACATTTAAATCAAAGCAGAAAGGTGTGGGACAGACATGTTGCGGCCCAGCATGCATGTTCCTTGTTTTCTCCTTCCATCACAGGCTGAGGCAAAGTGATGCTCTCTCCTGTCCACTTGCTGTCTGCTACATGATGGCTAAATTAGACTGGCCCCTGATATGAACGGTAGACCATTGGGAAAGAAAGAAACACGTGAGACAGGCAGGATTCAAACTCAAAGCACCGAGCGTACATGAGCAGGGCAGTTGCATCTAGGACACGCCCGACTCCTCGACTATAAAGAAAAAACATCTGGATAGCATCCAAACGCAACATGCATCAACACACACACACACACACGCACACCAACACATGTACACACTCTAATGAAGCCCCGGTAGTGACGAAGAGCAGCAGGGAGCGGCGCGGATCGCCGAAGACAAGTGTGTGTGTGAGCTTTATTCGGGCACGGTTTGTGTGTGTGTGTGTGTGTGTGTACAAGCGTGCGAGTGCGCGCGTCTCCGGCGGGATAATTATGGCGCTCCTCGGCAGCTGAGCGTGCCAGATGTACTGGGAGAAGGAAAGGGAGGAGGTGGGGAGGACGAAGAGGAGGACGAGGAGGAGGTGCGGCGCAGAGCAGAGAGGGAGCCCAGCACCAGGAGCAATGCAGTAGGGAGCACACAGAGTGTTATGTGAATATATTAGTGTGAATGTGTTGTGTGTCTATGCACTGATGTGTGTCCGTTTGCATGTGTGTGTGTGTGTGTGTGTATACCTGAGAATGTGTGCTACAATATGTGTGTATGTGCCTGCATTAGAAAGCATCTCAGCGTGTGTATTTCCAGACGGATGTCCATGTTCGTACATACTAATACAGTGCAGTGTGTGTGTGTGTGTGTGTGTGTGTGTGCCTGTGTGTGCCTGTGTGTGTGTCTGGCATGGACGATTTTGTTTCTTGCCATCCACCATTAGCAGGTTGGCTCCGTCACAAATGAGCGTCTCTCATCCAGGAGAGATACAAGGATGAAGAGGGACAGGGAACATGAGATGAGGACGTGGAGAGGGGTTGCTGTGAAAGGAGAGAGGGAAGGGCTCACAGAAAGAGAGAGGAAAAGGAAGACTAATAGAGAAAAAGAGTGGACAAAGTTCTGGAAATAACTTATTGGATGACTGAAATTCCATCATAAGAAAAAAACACCACATTACACAGCAATACAATATCAACTGTCATTATTTCAGGGGTTGGGGGAGAGTGGGGGGTGTTTACGACTACAAACCACCACATCACAGAGCCTTTAAACAAAACCTGACGGAGCACAGCAGGTGAGCTGTGTAGGGCATCGTGAGGGCACAGGCTGTCAGTAAAGGACATCCCATAATGCTGATTTGCACAAAACTCCCTTTTAGAGGTTTATTATTACGTCGTATGCAGGTCATAAAGAACATATGAACACGGAGTAAAAATATTTGGGTATAAATGAAGTTAACAGCAGTGCCAGTGCATCCGCTTATACAATCAATCCATTCACCCAACAAACAGCATAACAGCCACACACATACTGGTTGTTTACACTATTAAATATTGCTGCTGCTGTTGAAAGTTCAGGGCGAAACTTTATTTGAATTTAATTCTATTTGGTCTAGATAAAAAAGCAGAATATCAACTGCAACTTGCTAAATATACTGTTACAATGTTGATTTTTTAATTAGTGGATTAGTAGATGACACATTTAAAGACTCATATTGTGAGTGTGTGTATATTGTATGGAGAAAATGAAGCAAACTGAAAGAAAGCAAAAGCAAGAAAGAAAAGCAAACAATGACTAAAAGCAGTGCAGAAAGTAAGAGGTTCTCTCCTCTGTGGCTGGCTTTGTCACCTTGCTCTCCCAAGGGGGGGGCTAAGCAAAGCACCTTGGGAAATTACTGAAACCAGCATACATTGATTTACCCAGAATGATGTGAGCGCATGCCTGCGTGTGTGTGTGTTAGTGTGTGTGTCTTTGCGCCTGTGTGTTTCTGCCACAAGGCCTTTGTACAGCAATAAAGAGAACAGCCTGGCCGACATCTGTTTAGAGACGAAAGATAAGAGCGACAATGCATATCGTTGTTTCAACCTTTTCTCTCTTCGCCGCTCTCGCTCCTGCCTTTCTCCTGTCTTCTGCCGTGTAATTAAGAGCCAAAAGAAAAGCCTTCAACCTCTCCCAGCATGGCTTTTGCATCTCACCTCATGCCGTGCTGTTACCGTTCGTTCGATAATTTGCCTTTCTCTCCGGGAACTGAGGTCGGGCTAAAATTTTGGAAGCGGTGCTGAATCAACAGCTAGAGAAGCGGTGAAGCATACGATAAATCATCGTTTGTTTTTAACCCTCGTAGACAAAAGCACACATAAAGTACTTTTTTATGTTTCAGCATCCACATCTGCAACTTTCTGCAGACCACTTTCTGTATGATTTAGAATCACTGGGTATCTTCATTCGTTGTTTCAAATTCATACAGTCACACTCGGGAGCTACTCAGTATAACCACAATCTCGTTTTATAGACTTTAAAAATGCTTGTCACTCACTTTCTCAATATCCTGACTCAAGAAACAACCTGCTCTGTCCCTTCACTAGGGTTAGGGTTACTTTAGGTTACTTTTTTAATTTTAGGCTACAACCAGCCAATGCATGTACTGTCCGTGAATCTTAATAAGCTGAAGACAGCTATAACCAATCATTTTTATTTGCCAAATCCCCCATGAAGAGATGTAACAATTCAAATCAATAATCAATCTCGAGCCCAGCCTCTGAACATCTCCGTCTTGATCCTATGTTTGTCTTCTTTCTATATTATGTTTGCTGAGGCTCAGTCTCCTGAGGTCATGATCTTAGTGTGATATTATTAAGAGGCAAGTGAAGTCTTTGTTACAACACTCACATGGATTTGTAGGTTCACTATGCTGTCAGGAGAACATTGATCTTCTGAAAACTGTGATTCATAGCAGAACATAAGACTTTCAGTATCTTATTTGGACATTAAACAGACTTGTTCGACAGCAGATATCTAGAAATGATCCTGTTCATAGTGAGAAATGTGTCTTTTTTTATTTAAACTTCACGGTGAGCTTGATGGAAGTGGCTGCTGTTTTAAATGCTCAGGTTTCAAATTAATATTTTTGCTGGTAAGTACTGTTTCTATTTTCTCTTATCTTTCATTGTATCTTTATGCAGTGTAAAGTCTTTACTTTTCACTTGTGTCAAATAGTAACCATTACAATGAAGATGGCATAATGATGGCCTAAAAAACAACGCATCAATCCACTTCCATATTACCAACACTGCATACACTATGGTCTCCTTAACCCTTACATACTTTTCATGGTCAAATTTGCCCCATTTTTACATTTGAGAGCTGTAAAAACACGCTATACACATTTCTTTTAGCCAGACTTTTCCTAATGTGACCCACAGTATACAAAATAGAAATAAAATGCATCATTTTTAAATGTTTTTTTTTGCAGCTGATACACATTTTTAAATATGCAAACGTGCAAGTTTGACCTGTGTTGATTTTTAAAAAATTACATTACATTCTATGAAAATGTTGTCCTAGACCACAAAATAGTGATTGTGAATGTATTTTTCAGCCAGATTAATTAAACATTTACTAATGACTGATTGGGAGTTTATGAATGTGAATTGGTATAGAGATTAATTATGAGTCAGAATGTGAACAGCATGTCGATTCATTAAGATCAAGTCGGTTTGTTTCAGAATAAAAAGAATAAACGTAGTGAGACTGTAAAAGAGCAGACACACAACTTAAGTGGAGCTTCACAGCAGCCTCATGAAGCTGAGAGGGTTCATCTAGAAGTTAAAATTCTAGACTACAGTTACAGGTGAACCTAACTTGAAGAAAGGGAACTGGACTGCATAGATGGTCTCTATCATCATAATCTTCTCTAGAAGTGTATGTTATCTCCATCATTCATACTTCTATTCCATCTCTACCTAAATGTGTGATTACAATCTGTAGTCTGCACCTGGAGTCATGTTCACGTCTAATTATGTTCAATCCTTGACCGAGTCATCCAAAGTATTACCTGTCCATCTCCCAGGTGCTCACTATACAGCTGCTCAAAACACCATTAATAACATAAAAAACTCCCACAGTGGACTGACACTTGTGTGTGTGAGCTCTCTTCATTTCTGTTTTTCTGTCTGTCTGGCACCATCTCTCTCTCTCTCTGCTGGTTCAAACAAGGCTAGCAAGGTGACCCTGAATCACAGGCTGTGTGAGAGTGCGCGTACCAGTGTGTGTATCTATTAGCGTGTGTTCATGTGCCTCTCTGTGTGTGTGTGTGTGTGTGTGTGTGTGTGTGTGTGTGTGTGTGTGTGTGTGTACAGTCCCAGTAATTAACACCAGCCACTAATGAAGTCCAGCTGCTCGGCAAGAGGACTGAGCCTGAGCCAAAATCTGCCAGAAATTGCTCTCATCCTCTCTGTCTCTCTCTCTCTTTCTCTCCTCCGAAACGCTCTCCTTCCATCTCTCACTTTATTCATCTTGATCCACCCATCTGCACCCACGCTCTTCCTTCATTTCAACCTATTGATCTGCATTCAGTTGTGTCTTTCCTCCCTTGCCTGTTCCCTCCGTGTCCTTTGCAGTTTCTGTCTCTGCATCAGTCTGCTGCCTATTACTGTCAACGTCTTGTTCTCCTGATGTCTCAATTTCTCATATCTCTTACTATTGCCAGTGTCATTTTGGCAATGTATAACTCTTGTACTCCTATTCCGTTCCTAATAACAAATACAAATTCACGAAATCTCCACAATATTTGCGAGAGCTTGCAATATTACTAAATTACCACAACTTTTCTGCATGAAATCAACAAACCACTTGAGATTTGGGCTAATTGTCACATTTCATTTTGTGGTAATTTACATCATTGCAGCCAGCAATTCCCATTTCTTCCCTCATATTTTTTATGTTTATTTATTTATTTTAAAAGCATTGTTGACTGATTTTATTTGTTGCATAACGTTGAGGTGAACGTTTATGTCATGAAGGCTTTTCAATGGAACTCAAACACAGTATTTTCTTTTTTTATACAATTTTAAGCACATGGTATGTATGCTTTTTATCAAAGGAAGTGATTACAATTAATCCTTATCATATAAAAATTACTTAATTACTTAAAATAAAAATTCAACATCCACTTGTCTTTCCAGAATCAATTATTATGTATAAATTGTCAACCAAGCAATAAAAATGAAACACCTGTGTAACTTAGTGTAGAGTAGTTATTAATAATGGCACCATATTAAAATAGATATGAATAGATCAATGCAAATAATAAGTGCAGGTCTTTTTAACTGCTTTACACTCAATAATAGTAATAGTAATAGCAATTTCCATTTATTCTGTTTAAGTGCGTGGATGAAAATAATGTTCTCATATCTGCATCACATGCAGGGAGCGCAGTCATTCCTGTTTCTTTTTTGGTATTCTAGTATCATCCTGTGTCTTTTGTCAACTTGTAGTCACCGAGTCTACCAGATATGTATCAGTATTTGCCTCTGCTTCTTATCTCTGACACAGAACAGACTGGCTTTTTATGTGTTCCCCATCCTTCATTACCTGTGTCCAAGATGTTCTATCTTGCTCCTGTTATCTGCTTCTCATTCTCTGTTTTACCTTTAAAATACAGGTCAGCACATCCTGCTGTGTTACATCACCATGCTTTAAGAAGGGTATGCAACTACCTCTTCTCCCACACATGTACACACAAAAAGTATGCTCGACATTGTCTTTGCTCACATACCCTGAAACACTCTCACACACACACACACACACAAGTTCACCTGTGGAACTTTACCACACATACACAGAGTAAGTAATCAGTCTTAATGTATCCCCTTTAAAGACACAGCCTGATTACGTTACCGTAAAGGCCCAAACTATGTCTCTAACACACAAACGCGCACACACACTCTCTCGCTCGCTACCAGCTGTGACAGATGTGCCTGTCACAAGAGAAAATGAATTCAGAATAGTTAGTGAATTAAGCAGGGAGTTAATTGTTGCTTGGCCCCTGTTTATGAAGCGCATAAAGGCAAAGCGCCTTGTTTGTCTTGTGACAATTAGCCAGCAGAGAAGGAGAGAGAGGAGCTTGTGTGTGTGTGTGTGTGTGTGTGTGTGTGTGTGTGTGTGTGTGTGTGTGTGTGTGTGTGTGTGTGTGTGTGTGTGTGTGTGTGTGTGTGTGTAATTGTCCCATTCGCTTTAGCAGCTGGTGCAGCCACACCTGGACGGGTTGAGAGAGAGAAAAAGAGAAAAAGAGAGAGAGAGGGGAGAGAAGAAGGGGATGCAAGGGGGGGGGGGGGGGCGTTTCAGGTACAGTATAGTGTATAGCCCTCTATCTTTGGCCACTCTCTCAATACACTCACATGCACTGAAACACACACGCACATACCTGCGTAACTAGAGAGTTAACAAAGACATCAATCACACAAAGCAGGCGACTTCTATACATGAGTTCATAAAGCTGATGTTGCATGTATAAATATTCTCCCAGGCAAACACGGAACGCGACACACATGTCACTTTCTCTCCATCACACACGCAAACACACACCAACATTACTCTGTGTTCCGGTGCCTATCCTGGTTGGGTCTCTCCCAGTCTATTTGTCAGTGTGTCCTATTAGGTTTCCAAACAGCTTGTAATGACTGGTAATAAACAGCAGAAGAAGAAGAAGGTAAATCAAGCGAGAAGATGACAAAATGAGCTCTCCGGGGGACCGCCGCGCTCCCAGAATTCAAAACACACACACACACAAACACATACAAAACGCACACACACATTCGGAAGTACACAAACAATTCTGCGTATGTGTGCATGCACAGTCAATAAAGCAGACAATAGCGGGTTATGGCGGCTAACAGAGAGCAAACACTTTGTTTTAACGGTGTCAGAGGAGGTTGGAGGATTGAAATGACAGACACAGAGAGGAAATGGTAAATAATAAACAATGCGGTGGGAGTATGTGGACTCAACACATTTTTATCAGAACACTACACTGATAAATGTGAATGTTTGGTTCTCAAAAAGTCAGAAATGCATGTAAATGTTGTTTAAAAGTGCTTTCCATTTTATTTTTGCTGTGACAGTGAAGCACAGTACTTAAAGGAAGTGCACATGGGGCTATGTACTGTACTGTATTTGGCTATTATGTCATGGAAACAATAGTATGTTACAGTTCACTTTATAATGGAAATTCTGCTAAAAGTGTAAAACTGTTTTATAGTCACTTTTTGTTTTAATTTCAATATTGACTACTTAATATATTAGAAAATACCTGCTCCTTTCACTCTATAATAGTTCAAGTTCATTCATTAAAGTAAAATCTT